>NW_007258765.1:157031-167693 GCF_000164805.1 Carlito syrichta
CAGCGGCCACTGCCCTCCAGTCTGGGCGACAGAGTGAGACTCCAACTCAAAAAAAAAGAAAAAGAAATTATGAAAACATAGGCTGTTATTAATGAAAAATTTAAAAGAGGCCATCATTGTGATTTGGTTTTATAGCGTGTTTAAAGTATAATACAAAGTAATGGAAAAGAGGTATACTGTGAACCCTTTGTGGGCAGATGTGAGTTTGACCCCACAGTCCGGGATTGAAATATAGATTTAGGAGTCATCGGCAGAGAGATGAGTGAGAAAAGTGTTACTTTTTTTTTGTCGGAAAAGAGACTAAAAAGAGAGTCAATCTTTATTTAAAATACCACAATCTACAAAGTTCAGAATTATGGGATGACAAGCGCTATGGCTTCCCCAAAGACACTTTTGGTATAGTCACGGGAACCCCAGAGATGGAGGTGGGGGAGACAGTGGTCAAAATACGATCTCTGAGGAGGGGTAGTGCTGCTAAGACCACTGAAAGAGCAAATTTAAAGATTAAAATAGGAGCTGCACCAGGACAGACAGACATGGAATATAGATGTAGCCAACGTCGTCTCCAGACTGCAATGTCAGGTTTGCAAGAAATGTAACATCTATTTCTTGTCTTGTGGTTTACTTATTATGAATGCCTATTCTTTGAGAAAAGAAGAGTTGAAATATAATTTGTCTACAATAAAAGTCATCCTTTTAAAGTGCATAATTCAGGCCGGGTGCTGTGGCTCACGCCTGTAACCCCAGCACTTTGGGAGGCTGAGGTGAGAGGATTGCTTGAGCCCAGGAATTTGAGATCAGTCTGGGCAGCGTAGCAAGACTTGTCTCTACAAAAAAACACAAACAGAAACACAATGGACTATTATGCAGCCATACAGAAGGACAAAATTATGAACTTCACAGCAACCTGGATGGACTTAGAATCTATAACACCGAGTGACCTATCACAGAAACAAAGAACTGAGTCTACATGTTCTCATTTATAAGCGGACCTTGAACAATTATCGTAATACTATGAGAAAAGGATTGGCAGTAGTGGGAAACTGCCAGGAAAGAGAGGGGACAGGACTGGCAATAGTAGGAATCTGCCAGGGGAGGGGGCACACCTCATCAACAAGGGTACATGCATAATGAACATTTGTATACCTAGCCCTGAATTGTACCTCACATCTTTAAAATCAAATAATAAAAAAATCAGCCGAATATGGTGGCATGTGCCTGCAGTCCCAGCTGCTGGGCAAGCTGAGGTGGAAGGAGCGCCTGATCCCAGGAGATTGAGCCTCCAAAAAAAAAAAAGAAATTTAGCAGTAAATTTAGAAAGGGAAGTGTGAGACACGTACACTGAAAACTATAGAATATTGTTGAAAGAAACTAAAGAAAACTGAAATAAAAAGAAAGACATCTATGTTCATAGACTGGAAAACAATATTGTTAAGATGGCAATACTCCTTAAGTTATTCTGGAGATTCAACACAATCCATATCAAAACTCCAACTGTCTTTTGTGCAGAAATGAAAAAGCTTATCCTCAAATTTATATGAAAATGCAAAGGATCCAGAAGCCTGAAAAAGAACAAAGTGGAAGACTCACACTTCCATTACACAGTTACAGTACTTGAGACAGTGTGGTACTGGCAAAAGGACAGACATATAGGTCAATGGAGTAGAACTGAGATTCCAGAACTAAACCATTACATTTAGGGTCCATTAATTTTTGACAATGGTGCTAAGACAGTTCAATGATGAATTATGCTGGGAAAACCACCTAAGAAACCAGAAGCAAAGACTAAAGTTGGACCCCTCCCTCATACCACTGCAAACATCAATTCAAAATGGATCAAAGACTTAACTGTAAGAGCTAAAACTATAAAAATCTCAGAAGAAAACATAGGTGTAAATCTTCGTGACTTTAAATTAGGCAGCGGTTTCTTAGCTGTGACACCAAAAACGCTAGCAAGTAAAAATAAATACATTCGACTTCATCAAAATGTTAAAAGCTTGTGCTGCAGAGTTTCACAGTTTCAAAAGTGAAAAGACAGTGCACCAAATGGGAGAAAATATTTGCAAATCATATATTTGATAAGAACTTGTTTCAAGAATAGACAAGGAACTCTTACAACTCAACGGTAAAAAGGTAATAAAACAAGCAAAGGACTTGAAAAGACATTTCTCTAAGGAAGATATACCAATGGCCAATAAGCACAATGAAAAATGTTCAACATCACTAGTTACTAGGGAAACGTACTGAAGATTAGATGAAAACAAGAATAGCGATGGCAGGAGGGCTAGACGCCACCTTCCGCTGCCGAGGACTTAATACCGCCTCATACCTATTAGGATTTTATCTATTATTATTATTACTATTTTTGGGTCAGTCTCATGTCACCCAGGCTGGACGGCAGTGGCGCCATCACCGCAGCTTTGACTTCCCGGGCTCAGGTGACCCTTCTGTCTTATCCTTCCATGTAGCCGGGACGACAGGCATGCACCACCACATCTGGCTAATTTTTTGATTTTTTTGTAGAGATGAGATCTTGCTGTGTTGCCCAGGCTGGTCATTCTGATGTTGTCAATTGAATTGTTTTTATTTTTTATTGTTTTTATTTTTCTCTCTCTTTTTTTAGTTTAAAGATGTGGGGTACAAGTCAGGGTTAGGTATCTAAGTGGTCATCGTACCAGTGAAATTTGAGCCTCCCATTGGTCCTTGAATTGTTTTCTTAATTTTATTTTTGGTTTGTTCATTACTAGTGTTAGAAATACAACTGACTTTTGTACATTGGCCCTGTAACTTGCTGTACTTGCTTATTTCTAATTGGTTTTTTGGGTCTGTGACTCTGTCCCTTAGGTGTGTGTGTACATTCTATATACAAAAATCATGTCATCTGCAAATACAGATAATTTTACTTCTTCCTCACCAATCTAGATGCCTTTTATTTCTTTTTCTCGACTAATTGTTTGATTTTGTTTTTTAACACTAATATCCTCTTAAGTTCTCATTCTGCCAAGCCATGGAATTAAAATTAGTGGTCCATTTGGGCTCTGCCCTGCAGTTCTCAGACTGGTGTCTAATTATCAGAAGCTTATACAGAATTAAGTCCTCAATAATGGAAGCTGGTATTGGATCCTTGGTGCCATCATCATTCTTGGTTCCATCTAATCTTCAGCAATTGGTACATGCAGATAATGGTTGTGTCCTCTCTGGGCCAGCTACTACGCATCTTCTGGTCTCCACTTTTCTTGCTGTGTTGTCATAGTCCTTGGGTGCGACCAAACATTCAGTAGCTTTCAGCTTTATCTGGGTTTCAGGCTACTCTGCTGAGGTTGCCTTGGATCTGTCTACCTAAACACAGCATCGCTCTTCCAGCCTGCTGGACACAGGGAAACTTGTGTGAGGTATATGAGTTTCTTCTGGTTGGGAACTCTCACCGACACAAAGCTTCTGTCACTCGACCCAGGATCTGGCCCTGGGCTAGGGGAAAGATGGGGAGCCCTTTTCAATGGCCCTTGCTAGCATCTCACACTTTGTGTTCCGTTCAGACTTAATTTCTCATCTAGAGAATTTTCATGGGGCTGAAGAGGTTTAAATGTGTTCTGTGCTTGTCCTTTTAAATTAGTAGTTTTTATTTGGGATGACTTTGTCCTCCCGTGGGATGTTTTACAACGTCTGGAGACACTTTGGGTTGTCACAGCTAGTGGGACATGGATGCTACTTGCACCTAGCGGTAGAGCCCAGGGATCTTGCTGAAAACCCTACCATGCACAGCACTGCTCTCATAACAAAGAATTATCTGGTCCAACACGCCAAGAGAGTGAATGTTGAGAGATCCTGTTATAAATCTCTTGTTTAAGCTTTAAATCCTTCAGGAGCTGGACTTTTAAAATAATAATATATAATAATTATAATTTGACTTGTTGTTGCTACATTGTCATTCCTGGGGCATGGAGGCAGAAGGTCTATTTGATCAGGGAAGGGTAGGGAGCAGGAGCAAATATAAAAAAAAAAAATTAGTCGAATACCATGCAGCAATGGAAACACGATAACAAAAATAATCTTGAATAAATGAATAGCTATAGTATGAGTCCATGCATATAAGGTTCAAAAACAGGCAAAGCTATTTTGTTGGAGAAGGGGTTAATAGCCTGACAGTAATACTATGAAGAAAAGCAAGGATAGAAATTCCATAAAAGTCAGAGTAATGATTGCCTCTGGGGTGGGTAGGCAGAAGGATAGCAAGGGACTGGTTTTATTCTGTTTCGTGAACTTTCTATTTTCCTTCAAATAGTACATTTTTGTTGTATGATTTTCAATGGAAACATTAAAAAAAGAGGGGACATTAGTCAATATTCAAAAATATCATTCTCCTAGCACAGAAAAAGTATGTAAATGGAAAAACAGGTGAATTCACATAAAGTCTGGGGTTTAGTTAATAGTCATGTATTGATGTTAAGCTCAGTTTGACGCACGTATTATGGTAATGTAAGACATTAACAATTGGGGAAACGGGGTGAGGAGCATATGGGGTTTCTCTGAATTGTCTTTACAACTTTCCTGTAAATCTGAAATTACTTCAAAATAAAAGGTTTATTTAAAACAAGTCTCATCCTAGCACATTTATAAATGCTTCCTTCTAATCTTTGATTATTTTTCTCAGCTTTTGTTTTGTTTTCGTTTGATGATATGAGTAATACTGATGAGAATAACAACAGCTAATACTTGCAGAGCAAGTCTGGTCCCACAGTCTGTGGGACTCCATCTTGTCATGATGGACGAAGTGCAGAAAAGTATGAAGAAACAGAAAAAAACAGTCACCCGCATTCAACTAATATTTTCACTGTGGCATGTTTCCTACCTGTGTTGTTTTCTCTGTATGTTTTAAATTGACGTACATCAAATTTGTGGCTTGATTTTTTTTAACTCTAAACATCATGTCATAAGCATTTTTCATGCCCCTAAAAATCTGAACAAAGCATTTAAAAGCTACACAATATTCTGTGTATAGATATGCCATGCTTTACTTCCTATATCTAGAATGCTGGGCCCTTAGACTGATTCTAGTTTCTCTGTCATTATATATAAATCCTCCATGAACATCTTTATTCTTAATTTATGACCACTTTTTGAATTACTTGCTCAATTTCTTCTTCTTTTTCACCGACTTCTGTTTTTCTTATCATAATTTATTAGGCCAAGCAGTTAATTAATAGGGTGCCACCTTAGCATTAACTTTAGCAAGCTTAAAAAATTTTTACATTTCTTATCATTTAGTATTCTCTATTACCCTTCAGGAGTGAATGGCAGATTTTCCCTGCTATATAAGGAAGTAATATCTTTCTTTAGTCCAGAGGAAGAGAGGTTTTAAGGTGAAGTGGGACTGAGGCCATGATAGCAATAATCAAGGATGAGGAAACAAGTAACATTTCAAAGTATCTAATAATATACCAAGTGCTTTTGGCATGCGATTTCTCATTCATTCCTCTGAATAATGCTACAGGTAAATAATTCTATCCCTCTCTTACGCATGAAGAAACCAAAGCCCAAACCCAGAGAGCTAGCTTCAGAAGAAGGAGTGGGTGAAGAAATAGGGATAATATGGGAGGGAGAAAATGTTTAGACTAGACTCCTTGGATCATGTGTCTCTGAACATCACATTATATAGTGTTTTGCCCGGATTGGTACTTAATATTTGCTGAAAAAAGCAAAAGCCAAAAAGCAAATTCCTGATTCCTTTGTCTTTTGAGCTAGGATCCTCAAGTTGAGACATTCTATCACAGTTATTTGCACTTTGTTCAGTCAACTTGAGGTGGGAGTGTGGGGCGTACATGTCTAGACCTTACTACTCAAAGAGGGGTCCATGAAGCAGAGCCACAGCAGCATCTGAATCTGTAAGACACAGAATCTCAGACCCCACCCCAGACCCACTGGCTCAGGACCTGTATTTTAATAAGATCCTGGGAACCGAACTTGGTGGCTCAGCCTGTAATCCCAGCATTTTGGGGGGCTGAGCTGAGTGAATTACCTGAGCCCCTGGGTTCGAAACCCACCCGGGCAACTTGGCAAGATCTCATCTCTACCAAAAAAAAAAAAAAAAAATTGCTGGGTGTGGTAGTGCGTGCCTGTAGTTCTGGCTCCTTGGGAGGCTGAGGCGGAGTCCAGCAGGTTGAGGCTGCGGTGGCCGGGAGCGTGCCACTGCTTTCCAGTCTGGGTGACAGAGTGAAACTCCAACTCAAAAAAAAAAATAGTAATAATAATGAGAACCTGGGCATCCACGCACACAGTAAAGCTTGAGAAGTACTGCTTTAAGATTTTCTCACAGTGTGTTTGAGCCCAGTATAGCATCTAGAAGCCACGAAAGAGGTTTTCCAGTTCAGTTCTATTCACGAAAGTGGCTTAATGAATACTGACTGACAACAGAGGCTATCTAGAAACTCTTTAAGAAATTTAGATGTGGGATCAAAGAACTTCAGCTTTGCCAACTTTTCCCTGCCCTATTCTTGTTTCTTTTCTTTTTTTCTTTTTGAGTTGGAGTCTTACTCTGTCGCCCAGGCTGGAGGGCAGAGGCACACTCATGGCCACCCCAGTGTCGACCTGCTGGACTCCGGTCATTCGTCCACCTCAGCCTTCCAAGTAGCCAGAACAGGTGCGCACTACCACGCCTGGTTAATTTTTTATTTATTGTAGAGATGAGGTCTCGCCAAGCTGCCCAGGCTGGTCTGGAACCCGTGAGCTCAGGCATTCCACTCGCCTTGGTTTCCCAAAGTGCTGAGATTACAGGCTGAGTCACCGATTCTTATTTCTAATTGCAGTCAGTTCCAATGTATTCTAAAGTTCCAAGGTAGAATAGGTCAGGGGGATGGGGAAATCTTGCAAACAGAAAAAAATCTGTGATCCAGCTACCTCTATAGGTGGAATAACCTTCCAAGAAAGGATAAGGACCACAAAGACCAAACAATGACACATGTGAGAGGTAAGGGCCAGAAGGATTGTTCCAGGATATGGTCTCTTCTCATACTTTTTACAGGCGCATACTTTTGGTTCAAGAATTGACAAAATCCCTGGGAAGGGTGTGGTCCAACCTCCCTGTTTTAAGTGAGGGAACAAAGAATGTTTGCCACGATCACCCGGCTACGAGCAAGCGGCAGATTCAGTGGTCACATTGAGTTCTTTCGCTTCTAAGTCTTGTCCCACACCACCTGTGACACCGTGATAGGTTGGTACTCAACACCCACTTACAGCTCCTTCTTGCGTGCCTTACTGTATCTCCTTCATAAGCAAGAAAGCATCACATGTTCTCACTCATGAGTGGACCTTGAACAATTATCATAACACTACAAGAAAAGGATTGGCAGTGGTAGGGGATTGCCAGGGGAGGGCAGGGGCGAGGTTGGCAGTAGTGGGAATCTGCTGTGGAGGGGGACACACCTCATCAACATGGGCACATGCATAATGAACATTTGTATACCTAACCCTGAATTGTACCCCATGTCTTTAAAATTAAACAGAAAAAAAAAGTAAGCAAGAAAGCTCCTTTTCCACGCTCTCTGACAGACAGTCGGGATTCTGGATATGAGTTGGGTTTCTCTGATTAGATGCTCTCCCAAGGTGTCTGAAGGAAGAAGTTAGCACCGGATGTCCTTCTGCTCTTTCTGCTGGCAAACTTGGCCACAGAAGGGAGACTATGCACAGTAAGTGCATCTTTCTGGGGGTCAAGAGGTGTGGAAGGATGCTCGTTTTTGCTAGCACAGACCTAGGGCGTGGAAGATGGTTCTGAGTGAGCAGTTGGGTCAACTGAGGCTTTCTGATTTTCATCAAAGGGACAACTTCCTGATTCCCACCTTTCTGACTATGGCAAAGTAGCAGCTCCCAGAAGGTCTGTTCCTCCAACCCTTCTGATAATTTTGTAAGCGCATAATTCATGCAGCAAATTCCTTTCGCTTAGAGTACCCAGGGCACTTTTATTTTGTGGGGCTGAACCCTGACTGATAGTTTCACTCTTGTAAGTGTGAGGCATACATGTACGATAAATTATGATTTCAGAAGGAGTTCTGTAAAGATCTATTTCTTCCCCCCTCTCCAAATACTAATGCACATTATTTGAAACACAGATGTTTTTCACAATGCACTCTTATTTTGGAGTCTAGATTATGTCATCACCTAAGCTTCCTGGAACGGTAGGATATCAGAAAATAAACACTGTCATATCTCAAAACTGTAGGCATCAAGAAGTATGCTAGCAGTTCCATTCAGTTTCACATGGGAGTGCTTGCTGGAAGAACACACAAATCTGACTCAACCAGAGTTACTGGAGAAGGGAAAATTTTAATTTTTCTTCTCAACATCTGCATGCAACATTTCAATGCTATTTTATTACTTTGCCCCAGTATAGCCGGCATGTATTAATATGGCGCATTTGGCCCAGAAGATGGTCCACAGTAAAGTCCATACAAAGGTTTGAAATTAGCCATTTAGGAAAAATAAAGCATTTCAAAATCATCACTTATTTAATAAATAGTAATAATAATGGCTACTATTTAATAAGATCTTTCTATGTGTCAGTCACTATGCTAAGTGGATCTTACATGCATTATGGTATCAAGTGTTTCCATAAGGTAGATGTTCATTATTTCCATTTTCCAAATGTTGAAACTGAGATTCAGTGAGATTAAGCACCTTACCCAAGGTCAGACAGCTAGAAAGTGCCAAAACTGGCATTTGAACTCAGACCTTTTTGACTTCAAGCCTTGTAACCGGTCCAGCTTCCTCTCCCAAAACAACAAAACCTTAGATAATAGGATATTTACGATTTCATGGAACCCTAAGACGTTCAAGATGTCTGCTGCAAATCCTAGTATAATTAGAGGATGCTAAGGGAATGGTATTAAAAAACAACAAACTCCTTTCCTTGTAAAACCTTTGGTCATGTAAAATGTTTATATCGTAATTGTAATAGTTAGAGCTCTAGGACATGGCTACTTGTGAAAGGATAAGTTAGACCAAGAAGGTGGATGAGATCTTTTCCTTTTTGTTTCTCCCACTTGACCTTCTGAGGATTCTGTGTGTTCACATCTTGGCAAAATTCGTAAGGATATGATGTTGCTGAATCTTACGCCTTTCTTGCACAATAGAGATGTGTAAGATACAAACTCAGCAACCTTCAGGAAAAGCCCCATCCCCACCCTCACCCCTAAAAACAGCTCCTGGGTCTTTCACTGTACGATCACTCATGTTCAGTGTTGGGCTGAGGAGCATGTCAGAGTCTCCCCAGGTCTGTTCAAATGACCTTTCCTGTTTGCTTGGCCTTTAAGACAAAAAGGCGCTGGTGGGAGGAGGGGGGACACGACAAGACTCTGCCGCCCACTTCAAGTGCCCCATTTGCTTGGACATTGGAATCTGTCACTTGGTCACTGGGGGCTGAACAGATGGGAACTGTGTTTAGTTCTGAATGCTGCCCAAATGCCCACGCTGGGTACAGATGCCATGGCCGGGTCAAGGGTCAGTCCACGGCTGCACCATCAGCTTTTCGCAAGAACGGCTGACACCAACAACTATTTCCCCATGCGAAGACCTGAGTCCCCCAAAGCCGAAGGACTCCAGAAGCTTCTCTTGTTTCTGAACCTTGTGCTCTAAATCAAACACCACCCCTTTCCCAGCCCAGAAAACAGCTGATTCAGCTCTGGTTGACCTTTCTCCTATAGCCGCTAAGCTTGTTTTTAATAAATGTTTAACTTCCTGATTAATTTCAGTGATTTCTGAGGGCCATTTTTCACAGCTCAGATAACGCACTGAGAATGCTTGCTGAGCTGTCGGCTCACTCCAAACTGTCGACGCTTCAGATGGCTTTTTGCCTGCCGAATCCTCTCCCTTATTATGTGGGAATAAAATCCAGTCTTCATTCTTTCTGCCATCCACATAATTGCCTGCCTTTGAAGACGCTTGCTTGTCTTTCATTGCCACTGGGAAAAGAACTGTTTGCTCAGCCTTCCCTAAGTTAGTGCTTTTCTGGTTTCTTGTCTCCCATTTCTTGAAGAGTGGCATATCATCACCTCTTAAGTGCTGACGATTTTCACTGCACGGCCTTTTCTTTGGCAATTCACCTGCTTTTCGTCTTCTTCCTCCCCATCTGCTGGTCCCAGGGAGGGACCGTCTCGCCCGCATCTTCATTCCCCTTGCTGTTTTAAGAAAGCTTTGTGGTTCTTTACGAGGAGCAAACGCGATCCGCTGCCACAGAACCTGAACTGTCTCCTTCGTCTTTCTGCTTGAGCTCCTGGGGTCGCATTCCCCATCCTCTGCGTTCCCGGGTATTGGACTTCGTGGCGCCGTGTAATCCCGTAATGGAACCGCACTTAAAAGCTGGTGGGTTCCTCAGAGTGCTGTTGCTCTCCTCTGGGGCCCATTAGCAGCATTTGTCGATAGGGGACTGAGGCAGCCAAGCTACCGGGAGGAGACTGGAAAGGGGAAGAGGAGACCAGGTGAGTGGATCTAGGCAGATCCACGCCCCCCCCCCGTGTTTCTTTCCCCTCCTGTCATATCCCAAAGAGGCTTTCTTACTCTTTCTCTCTCTCTCTCCTTCTCCCCCAGTGTTTCTTTCCCCTCCTGCCATATCCCAAACAGGCTTTCTTACTCTTCCTTCCTTCCTTCCTTCCTTCCTTCCTTCCTTCCTTCCTT
>NW_007258765.1:167713-189324 GCF_000164805.1 Carlito syrichta
TCTTTCTCTCTCTCTCTCTTTGTCTCTCTTTCCTTCTCTCTCTCTCTCTCTCTCTCTCCCCCCCTCCTTTTTACCATGTTGCCCTATCTTATAATAGCAAGTGTTTTAAACTTGCTATTAGATGTCCTGTGATACGATTTTCCAATCGCTTATACACACCACTTTAAAACACAGATTGAAGTTGGGCACACTGGTGTACATCTTGCTTTTCTTGCTTACATCTATGACTTCCAGATGATTCTGATGTCCTTATCATTGTCCTTTTATTTTACGAAAATGTCATCAGACAGTACATAACGATTTTCACTTAGCAATATACAGTAACCATATTTCCGTGCTTATAAATATCTCCTTTAATATGATTTTTAAGAGGCCTAATTTTCTATTTAAGACCTGTCTTGTGTATCACGTAACTCCTGTCTGTGTCCTACAGAGTGCTTAGTTACTAGGTGCCCCATCAACGTCTGTGGACCATACTTGAACTGAATTATCTCACTTTATGGAAAAAATCAAATGGTAGATTTGAACAGAGTTGGAGTTTAGGGAGATTCTGAATGTCCAAAGATACCCAAGAATTTTTAGCTTCTTGTTTTTGTTTGTTGTTGTCTAATCTCTTTAGAACGACCAGAGTTATTTTCAAACCTCACATCAAAGTGGTGGTGGGTATTTTGGTCACATAGGGAAAAACAGAGCCAGGCCTTCAGCTCAGCTTTGGTGTATAATTTGGGTTTCTCTCTTCCATCTTTCTCTCTTCCAGATGACTGAGGTATGGACTCGCTTGGAAGTCTGGGGATTGGACTAGACAGTCTTTCGAAGCCAGTGCCAACCCTTTAGTTTTATAATTCTATGGTAATGTTATAATGACTATCTCATACCTACTTTAAAATAAAACTCAAGATGGTGGAGATATGAATTGAAATTTACCCTGACTGACCCTGAAAGCTTACAATTTGACTTCTTTCGCAAGTGGATAAAAATGACCCTTTAGTATCATGTTATTTTTTTAATAGCGCTGAGATTATAATTTTTGAAATGTAAACCAGATCTTACTTTCATGTATGATGCTCCCGTGCCTTCTCCTTGCAACAAGAATAAAATCCAAACCCCTAATTGTTGCCCATGAGTCTCTATAATGAAGTTGATCAACTGTTAGAGGTGCCAACCCCTGCCATGTCATTTGTTTATGATCTGTTGGTGGCTACCTTCACACCATGATGGAAGTTTCGAGTCGCTGCAACAGAGACAGTATGGTGTTCAAAGACAGAAATATTTGCTGCCTGGCTTTTTTTCAGGAAGAGTGAGCCCACCTCTGCTCTTCCCAATCTAGCCCTTATCATCTCCCACCTCTGGCAGGTAAGCACAAACATCTGGTCTCTTTCTCTTCAAGACCCTGTCATCCCTATGGGTCTCAGTGAGCCAAGCTCTACTCTGTGCACTTGAGTCACTCAAGGCTGACTTTGCCTATAGGCACTTTGAACTAATAAGCTGTGGCCAAGGCAAGGATGGGACAAGAGTCACAGAACCTCCTAAGTAGGAGAAGCTATTGAATGTATAATTCCTATTTTTTTTTTGAGTTGGAGTCTCACTCTGTCACCCAGGCTGGAGTGCAGTGGCACACTCACGGCCACCCCAGTGTCGACTTGCTGGGCTCCGGCGATCCTTCTGCCTCAGCCTTCCAAGTAGCTGGCACTACAGGCGCGTGCCACCACGCCCAGCTAATTTTTGATTTATTGTAGAGACGAGGTCTCACCAAGTTGCCCGAGCTGGTCTTAAACCCGCGAACTCAGACAATCCACTGGCCTCAGCCCCCAAAGTGCCGAGATTACAGGCTGAGCCACCAAGCCCAGCTGAATATGTAATTGCTATTGTAAGGAAGAGCAAATATGATATTCCTAGAGCGACACTAGGAAATAATTTTTGAAAATCTGCTTTGCTAGGGAGTATCAGGAAATTTAAATTTTCTCCCTGAGGTTTTGGTAATTTGAGTCTATAAAACAAACCGATCATAGACAGACTAACAGAAAAGAGGCATACAAATTTTACTAACGTGCACACACATGCACAGGAGGTTTAAATACTCAAAGAAAGGCAAGATGGTGGATGCTTAAATATCCTCTTCATTGGGGACGGGGGGATTTGGAGGGGGGTAAAAGTAGATGATTTTTGGGGGAAATGAAAGAGCACAGAGAACAATGCCCGGGACCAAGTTTCTCTGGGCTCTGGTGGAGGCGGAGTCACAGGCTAAGGGAGCCTGCAGGGACGAAAGCATGTTAGGCCAAAGTTGTTTTGCTATGAAGATGACAATATCTCAGGTAATCTCAGAGCTGCTCTCGGGAAGTATCGATAGCAGTCCGCAGCTAAGTGCGTCTCTCCTCGATCCTGACAGGGGAGGGGCCTCAGAGAAGGCCTGGCTGTTTATTTCACCAGAGCAGACTTTTCCCTACAGCTGCAAATCTCCACAAAAGACAGGTTTGCAGGGCTGTCTGCAGTCCCTGTGAACAGCCATACTAAAATATGACCACATTTTTTGGTGTAACATATTTTTGGTTTTCTGTAGGAGAGAACTGAGAGGCCTAGGAGCCTGAGTAGAGAAGGAAGGAAGTGTAGGAATACTGAGGAGAAGAGACGTTTCACAACTCAGTACTTTTCCTGGTACCTGCTGGTCTGTGAGAATTCTCTGTAACAGAGGATTCTAAACTTTGGCCTTTGTCAGAATCTTCTGTATAGTAGGTTAAAGACACACTACAGAGTTCCAGGATTCTGATTCATTGGGTGGGAGAGAACGTATGTTGAGAATCTATATTTTGAGAATACATTTCTCTGATGATTCTGTTGCACACCAGAGTTTGAGAAAAACCACCCTTCAGGGATTTTCAGTAAGAAGAAAACTAAAGCAACAGGAAACCAAACCTCTTCCCTAGTTTCTATTCAGCTGCCTACTGCCCTGGCCCAAGGAGGGTAATTTCAAAGACATTACAATGCATTTAAGTGCTTGATAGCAATAACAGTAATACTACTAGTACAATAAAAGGGTAACGCAACGTGATGAAAGAAAAATAATAAAATCATGTAAGGGAAGAAAGGAATGAAAATTCTAATTAGGAACTTTCAAAAAGAACCTTGGGACTTCTGCTTCCAGCCACCATGGATTGGGTCTACCTTACCACCTAAAACAATCAGGAAAAGAAAAAAGGACAAAATAATAAGGTAGCCAGATATAAGGTTAATATGAAAACCAGTGGTTCCTCTATATACTAGTGAAGAATGATCAGAGATTGAAATTGAATAAAAAGAGTAACATTTACTATAGTACACAGACATGAAACACTAGGGAAAAATTTTTCTCATATAAAATGATGTATAATAAATACACCCTGACAAAAGATGAGCATGTCAGATTCACTGAAAAATATAAAACATGGCTGACAGAAGTGAGAGAACACCTTAATAAATGGAAAGTTATACATACTCATGGGTCAACATGCCAATCAAAATTCTTGCAAGGCTCTGGGGGAATCGACAAGCTGACTCTAAAATTCATAAGGGAAGGCAAGAGCCTAGAATACCAAAACAACTTCTAAAAAGAGCAAAGTTGAAGGGTCAAGACTTATTTTTTACCTGGTTTCAAGACGTATTTTAAAACTACAGTAATGAAAGCATATGATGTCAGTATAGAGACAGACAAATAGACAAATGGCATAGAATAGGGAGTCCAGAAGCCGGAAATGGATCCGCACATATATGGATAACTGATTTTTGACAAAGGTGCAAAGGCAATTTAGTGGGTGAAGGATGATGCCGCAACCAAGTATCTCAGCCTTTAAGTGTATTTTAAAATTGTTTTCCTCCTTCTTTCTTAATATTAAGCCATGAAACATGTTTTAGAAACTTCTTTTCTCTTTATCTTCCAGACATTCCCTTGCACCGTGTAGTCTTATCTGACCATATGCTTGCTTAAAAAATCTTTTTTTTTTTCTTTTTGTAAGTGTTGTTTCTTTCCCTTTATTTCAATAGTTTTATGGGGCACAAATAGTTTTTGGTGACATGGTTGCGTTGCATAGTGGCAAAGAAGTTTGGGCTTTAAGTATACCCACCATACCCCCTCCCCCGTGCACGGTGTGCCTGATAGGTGATTTTTCATCCCTCTGTCCCTTTTCCCCCTTGCGCTTCTGAGTCTCCAATGTACGTTATACCATCCTCTATGCCTTTGCAGGTCCTTAGTTAAGCTCCCACTTATAAGTGAGAACATGTGGTGTTTGGTTTTCCATTCCTGCGTTGGTTCACTTAGGGTGATGTTCTCCAGTTCCATCCGAGTTGATGCAGAAGACATTATTCCATTCTTTTTGACAGCTGGATAGTATTCCATGATGCACATTTACCACATTTTCATTACTCACTGATCAGTTGGTGGGCATTTAGGTTGGTTCCATAGCTTTGCAATTGTGTTGCGATGAACATGCAAGTGCAGGTGTCTCTTTTATAGAACAGCTTCTATTCCTTTGGATAGATGTCTGATAGTGGGACTGCTGCATCTAATGGCAGATCTACCTTTAGTTCTTCGAAGACTCTCCATCCCGATTTCCACAGAGGCTGTACTAATTTACGATCCACCAACAGTGAAGAAGCGTTTCATTTTCACTGCATCCACTCCAGCATCTATTGTTTTTTAAAATTTTTTAAAATAATGGCCCTTCTGACTAGCGTGGGTGGTGTCTCATTGTGGCTTTAATTTGCATTTCTCCAGGTGCTAATCTTAAAATAGCCTGACAACAGGACCCTCCTGCTTGAGGAGAGTCAGGAGACAGTTGATCGATCCATAACCTGACAGCAGGTTATGGATCTGCATGAGGCATGAGCCTGGCCGTGTTCCCATATGTTGGCTTTGGAATAAAATCACCTTGCTTTTATTACATGTTGTCTTATTTTGGTGTACAGGAGATAGGTGACCGAGCTTGCATCAGGTATAATGCTGGAGCAATTGGATATACATATGCAAAAAATTGAACTCCGATTCATATCTTGCACCATATGCGATAATTAACTCAAAATTTATCACAGATCTAGAGGCAAACCTAAAACTGTGCAATTTCTACAATAAAATGAAAGAGCACAGGCAACTTCGCCCTCAAAATATGACTTCCTAGTATAATGAGTATTTTGAATTAAAGACCCTTAGAGATAACAGACTTTTGGTCTGGAAGAGACTTTTCCCTTATCTATATAAACATCAGATACACCCACCAAGGAGAACAATTCTTTTTCTGTTCCTTCTCTATTACTTCATTGTCTATTGCAGAAAAGGAGACCAAGATTGCAACCACACCTGAACAGACCAATTCACAAGACGATATCCATTGTGTAATTCTGCTCATTCCATTTCAAAGAGAACCATTCATTCTCCCTAGTAATCATCCATTGCCCCTCAAAAGAATGACTTTTATTCCCCATCGTCTCCCTTCCCCTCTGAAACAAGGCTATGTAAGAATGTGGGCCCCGTTGGGATACTGGGCCATCACTCTGTGATTCTCTCCTGTGTGCGTGCTAATAAATTTGTATGCCTTTTTTTCCAATCAGTCTGTTTTTTGTCAGTTGATTTTTCAGTGAAAAGTCGGAGGGTGAAGGAGAAGCTTTGCTTAGCCCAAGGTCACAAGAAAACATTTAGTGACCTTGGGCTAAGCAAAGATTTCTTTTTTAGACTCAACACCAAAACACAATCCATAAAAGAAAAAAAAAAAAACAGGTAAATTGGACTTCATCAAGATTAAGAAATTCAGCTCTTCAAAAGACACTATCAAGAGAATACAAAAGACAAGCCATAGCCTGGAAGAAAATATTTGCAAGCCGTACATTTGATAAATGACTTGGATGCAGAATATGTAAAGAACTTCCAGAACTCAGTAAGAAAACAGCCAATCCAATGTTAAAAAATGAACAAAAGATTTGAATGGACACTCCACTGAAGAAGGTGTATGACTGGCAAGCAAACACATCGTCGTTATGGAAATACATTAAGCACCACAATGAGAAACCACTACACACTGGCTAAAAGAAAAACTCAAGACAGAGTTTAATCGAGCAAAGAACAGTTCACCAATCAGGCAGCCTCTTGAACCTGCCACATAGTTGGAGAGGATTTATGGACAGGAAAAGAAAGGCGCCATAGAGAAATAAGGTATCTGAACAGCAGATTGGTTACAGCTCGGCATTTGCCTTATTTGAACACAGTTTAAACAGTTGTGATTGATGGAAACTTGATAATTGACTGGTAGGAGAGTCTGTAGCAGTCTGTTTACACATCCAGTTAGGTGACATTTCACTTTGTACAAAGAAGCTTTAGGCTCAACTTAAAACATACAAGGAGGCAGCTTGAAGTTAAACTTAATGTAACAACACCTATTCGAGTGGCTAAAATTAAAATGACTAATTATACCAGGCGTCGGAAAGGATATAGATCAACCAGAATACCACGCCCCATCACTGAAGGTGGGAATGTAAAATAGTAAAATGACTTTGGGAAAGTTTGCCAGTTTCTGAAAACATTGGCCGTACACCAACCATATGACCGGCCATTCCACTCCTAGGTATTTGTTCAAATCATGAATGTTTCCCAAGGAAATGAAAAGTATTTTCCCGAAGAAATGACAGCATATAGCCATATAAAAACTTGCACACCAGTGCTCATAGCAGCCTTATTTGAAATAATCCCAAGCTGATAACACCCCAAATTTCTCAACAGTTAAATAAACAGATTGTGGTATATCTGCATGAAAGAATACTGCTTAACAAAAAAAAGGGGGGTTGATTATTGATAACTCACAACAACATAGATAAACCTCAAAATAATTCTGCTGTATTAAAGAACAAAATAAGAGTAGATACAGTATGATCCCGTTTATATGAAACTCCTAGAAAACACAAACTAGCCTATAGTAACACAAAGCTGGCCCGTGGTTACCTGAGTATGTGTGACAGAAGGAAGGAGATATTGTAAAATGACACGAAGACATTTGAGGAGCAATGTGGTAGGGGCCAAGGACAAAAATTGCCTTTTGTCCTGGAAGGCTCGCTGAAAAATCAACTCTCAAAAGGCAGATTAATAAGAGAAAAAGCATACAAATTTATTAACGTGCACGGAAGGAAAAATCACAGAGTCATTACCCCAACTCCTTGATGGGCTTCAGAAGCTTATATACCACCTTGAGGTTACAGAAAGAATAGGGGCTTGGAGCATAGCTGCAAACAGGTTATAGCAGTAAATCAGGTTACCAAGGCAAGACAGTTTATGGGATGGGGAGAGGAGGAGGCCTGGCTAGCAAAGGTGGTCTCTACAGATGCAAGGAGCCCCCACAAAACACAGCTTTTCAAGTGTTCTTGTATTTCCAGCCCTTCTGAATAGCCATCTTGAAATAAGTCAAAGAAGTACATTTGGGGTGAAATGCGATTTCCTTTAATGTGCTTATTATTCTGATTGTTCCACGGGTACACAGACATGTCAAAACTTACTAAATTGTATATTTTCAACGTGTGTACTTTATTGTCTGTTAATTATATCTTTATAAATTAAAAAATTATGATTATTATTTTTCAGAGACGAGGTCTTGCTATGTTGCCCAGGCTGGTCGTGAATTCCTGGCTGCAAGATATCCTCCTTCTTCAGCATCCCGAGTAGCTGGATTGCAGGTGCCAGGCTCCATACCTGGCTAAAGCTGGTTTTGGGGGGGAGGGTTTGAGTTGGGGGTCTCACTCTGTTACCCAGCCTGGAGTGTGGTGGCACGATCGTGGCTCACCACAGCATCGACCTCCTGCCTCAGCCTCCTGAGTAGCTGGGACTATAGGGGTGCACCACCAAGCCCAGCTAATTTTTAAAAATATTTTTGTAGAGATGAAGTCTTACTATGCTACCCAGATTGCTCTCAAACTCTTGGGTTCAAGTGATCCCTTCTGCCTCAGCCTCCCATAGTGCTAGGATTATAGGAGTGGATCACCACACCTGACCTAAAGCTGTTTTTTTGTTTGTTTGTTTGTTTTGTTTTGAGTTGGCGTCTCACTCTGTCTCCCAGGCTGGTGTGCAATGGCATGCTCACGGCCACCCCAGCGTCAACCTACTGGGCTCCGGCGATCCTTCTGCTTCAGCCTTCCAAGTAGCTGGAACTACAGGCGCACGCTACTACACCCAGCTAATTTTTAAAAAATTTATTGTAGAGAGGAGGTCTGGCCAAGTTGCCCAGGTTAGTCTTGAACTCGCGGGCTCAGGCAATCTGCTCGCCTTGGCCTCCCAAAGCACTGGGATTATAGGCTGAGCCACTGAGCCCGGCCCAAAGTTGTTGTTGTTGTTGTTGTTTTTTAAAAAAACACCTTATCAGGACCCACAGCTATGGAAGGTGAGGGCCGCCGCCAAGATGGGCCACGAGTTTGGGAATCTGAAATGGATGCGGCAGGTGATCACCTACCCCTTCCTCCTTCAAGCAGGGTGCCTTCCTGCAGTTCTCCTCCATGGGGATCCCCGTGTGCTGCACCGACTCCAGCATGTTTTCTTCGTGTGGTGCCATTTGCAGTGTTTTATCTTGTCTACACGTGGGGCACCCAGGAAACGGAGAAACCCAAGAGGAAGGATCCAGCTGCCTATGAAAATGACAAGTGAACAACTCATCGGATGACAGTTCCAAGTCTCTGAAAGACCCTTCTCTGGAAAGGAGTCTGTATTGTAGTGTCTTGAAGACACAATAAACTTCCCATGGGCTGAATAATAATAATAATAACAATAGAGTGATTTGAGTTCTTCAGGGTATATTCCCAGTAGGGGGATTGCGGGGTCATATGGAAGGTCGATTTTTAGAGCTTTTAGGAATCGCCACACTGATTTCCACAGAGGCTCACAGAAACAAAGATCTGAGCATCACATGTTCTCACTCATAAGTGAACCTTGAACGACTATGGTAATACTATAAGAAAAGGATTGACAGTGGTGGCAAACTATGGGGAGCAGGGAGGGGAAGGGAGGTGGGGTTAACAGTAGTCAATATCTGTCTGGGGACGGTGGGGGCACACCTCATCAACAAGGGTACCTGCACAATGCATATTTGTATGCCTAACCCTTAACTGTACTGCACAGTTTTAAAATAAAAAATATGTATCATTAAAAAAATAACAATAGCAAATAAATAAATCAAAGATCTTGTTAGGATTTCTCACTTCCCATGACTCTCTTATAGCAGCAGGGAGAATGGGCCGAGAGCAGAATCTGGCGTCAAAGCAGCCTTGGTTGGTCACATTCGCCACTGGGAGCTCCCCTCCCAGGAATCCAGTCACCTGCTGCCTGCTGCCGCAAGAAATCCCTCAGAAGGATGGCTCTAGCAGCGTCTGGATCATAATTAAAACTGCAAATCACCCAACATGAATGAAGTTTTCCCAGCTAATGTGCCACTTCTGATTCAATCTAATTGGCCTCTGAATAAGAGCCTCGGCTGGCCTCAGAGGCGAAATCTTCCAAATGGAGGGAGTGTAAACTCTTCCCTAATTACAAACTGGGGGGAATTGTCACCAGAACAATCGTCATTGTGCTTTGATTACTTGCACAACTCGATTATTTGCTGATTACCTTTAGAACGATTGGGACTTTGATGTGGTGCCCCTTGGAACACACAGATCAAGCATTTCAGGAGACAGACTGGAATGGAGGGTCCCCCAAACCAGCTTGACCCGGGAGAGCTGTTGATTGTTTGGCTTTCTGAGCGTTTGGAGAAGTTAAAAATTTTCGTAAGCGAATGAACAGCACGCACTCATTCAAATAACCTGCAGCTACCTCTCTCTTGGGAGACACACATCTTTATTTGCCTTCAGGGTCTAGGCTATGAGTTTTAAGGTCATCCTACTGAACCAGTCTCTTTATGGTTCAACTCTTCTGACTTTGAGGTGCAGCCTGTTGTACCTGGGCAGAGCTGTGGAGTGGGAGTGGGTAGTCACATATCTGCATTCAAGCCTGCTTTTCATCAGCTGTGTGATGTGGAAGCACTGCTGGACCTCTCTGAGCCACCAGCAGAAATTTGGTGGGCTTTGCAAGAGCAATCTATCTGCTACGGCTGTGGGCTTCAGTTCCCTCCTCTTAGGCACGTTACGTTAAGTTTAGTCTAAAGCTGCCTGCTTACACGGTGTAAGTTCAGCCTAAAGGTTTCTCCTCACGGTGAACTGACACCCAACTGGATGTGTAAAACAGATGGCCACCTACTCTTGCAACAGGTAGCGGAACCTCAGCCAATTCCAGCAGCCATACTTCAACCAACCACAGGCGGCCAACTGTTCAAAAAAAGAAAAAAAAGCTCAAATGAGGCCAATGCCAAGCTGAAAGCAAGCCAGCTGTTTCTGTACCTCACTTCTGTTTTCTGCATGCCGCTTTCATTTTTCTGTCCATAAATCCTCTCTGACCACGTGGTAGCGCCAGAGTCGCTCTGAACCCATTCTCGCTGGAATAGGGTGGGGGGTGCTGCCCAATTGTCAAACTATTCTTTGCTCAAAATGTTTGATTTAATTTGTCTAGGATCTTCCTTTTAACAGACAGTAACTGCTGCCTCCCAGGGTTGCTATGAAGATCGGGCGTGGTCACCTAGGTGAAAACATTTCCTGAGCTATGCCTCGCTGGCTAAGGCTATTATTTTCCTCCTCTGTAACATGAAGGAATTCAATAGAGAGATTGAATTGATGTTAGTTTCCTGTGGCTGCTGAAACAAAGTACCCCAAATTGGGTGGTTTGGAGCAACAGCAATTTATTCTCTCACAGTTCTGGAGACCGAGTCTGAGATCAAAGTGTCTGCAGGGCTGTTCTTCCCGGATGGCTCTGGGGAGAGGCCATTCTTTGCCTCTTCTTCCAGGCATTCCTTGGCTGTGGCTGCATCTCTTCAGTTTCTGTCATCACATCACCTCCACTGCGTGTCTCAAACCTCTCTCTGCCTTTGTCTTATAAGGACATTTGTCATAGATTTAGGGCTTATACAGGTCATTCCGGATGATCTCATCTCCACATCCTTAACCTGGTTACATCTTCAGGGACTCCTTTTTCCAGATAAATCCACATTCATGGGTTCTGAGTGGATATACCATTGGCAGGGTTGGGGAGGGGGCTTATTCTATGGTTCTAGTATTTTGTTCTGGATGTTACCATCTGGTCTAAACGTCCAACCGTGTTGAGTTGTATACTGAGTGGTATAAAAGCAATGACCAAATTTGACATTCTTATATTGTCTAAGAATAATGTTTCTTAGAATAATATATTGTCAGCCAGGCTTGGTGGCTCAGCCTGTAATCCCGCGCCTTTGGGAGGCTGAGGTGAGTGGATTGCCTGAGCCCGCAGACTCGAGACCCCCCTGGGCAGGCGAGACCTCATCTCTACAATAAATAAAAAAAAATTATCTGGGCGTGGTGGTGTGCGCCTGTAGTTCCAGCTACTTGGAAGGCTGAGGCAGAAGGATCACCAGAGCCCAGCAGGTTGAGGATGCAGTGGTTGGGAGCAGCCACTGCACTCCAGTCTGGGCAACAGAGTGAGACTCCAACTCAAAAATAAAATAAAATAATAAAATAAAATAAAATAAAATATTGTCTAAGAATAATACATCCATCTAAAATATGAATCAGGCTGGGCTTGGTGGCTCAGCCTGTAATCATAGCACTTTGGGAGGCCGTAGTGAGTGGATTGCCTGAGCACGCGGGTTCAAGACCCATCCAGGCAACTTGGTGAGATCTCATCTCTACAATAAATCAAAAATTAGCTGGGCGTGGTAGCGCATGCCTGTAATTCCGGCTACGCGGAAGGCTGCGGCGGAAGGATCGCCGGAGCCCAGTGGGTCACAGCTGCGGTGGCTGGAAGCGTGCCCCTGCACTCCAGTCTGGGCGACGGAGTGGGACTCCAACTCAAAAAAATAAAATAAAATAAAATATGAATCAAATATTTTACTATGGTGGGCGCAGGGGCCATGTACAGGACAAAGACTTACTGATGACACATTTATGCAAACTGGACAATGGAATAAAAATTTCAGGGCTGGATCTGGTGGCTCATGCCTGTAATCTCAGCACTTTAGGAGGCCAAGGCAGGAGGATGGATTGAGCACAGGAGGTCAAGAGCTTATCCCTACAAAGCAAGCCAGGTGTGGCGCATGTCTGTAGTCCCAGCTACTCAGGAGGCTGAGGTGAAAAGCTTGCCTAAGCCCAGGAGGTCGAGGCTGCGGTGAGTCATGATGGTGCCACTGCGCTCCAGCCTGGGCGACGGAGTGAGACCCCTGACTCAAAAAACCCCTTTTTTCGAGTGGCCTGTGGCACTACAGCAACAACAAAAGGTCTGGTCAGCAAGGAAATGGATTTAATGATTAAGAACATTGGCTCAGCCTGTAATCCCAGCGCTTTGGGAGGCCGAAGCGAATGGATTGCCTGAGCCTGCGGGTTCGAGACCCGCCCGGGCAACTTGGCGAGATCTTGTCTCTACAATAAATCAAAAATTAGCCTGGCGTGGTAGCACGCACCTGTAGTTCTGGTTCCTTGGAACGCTGAGGCGGGAGGATTGCCGGAGCCCAGCAGGTCGAGGCTGGGACAGAGCAAGACTCCAACTCAAAAAAAGAACATTGGGAGAGTGACTGTTACTACTGCTCGACTCAGTGTCTCTGGGTTAGTGACTTCTGGATTTCTCCTTTGGCTGGCAGATGTCTGCTAGTGTAAAAAAGAAAAAGGAAGATGCCAGGACAAATGCTAATAATAGACAATAATAGTTTGTTGTACTTCCAGGGAAACTTTCTGTCTGAGAACATCAAAATGCTTTGGAGACAGTCATTGCAATAATGTAAGTATCAGAATTTCCCTTGTTTCCTCATCCTCATTTTAGAGATTGAGCCACTGAGAAAGTCTAAGAACGTGGGATGTGTCATTGGAGAGGTGCCCCTCTCTCAATGTTTAGGGTCATCAGAGTCACAACCACCATAGTCCACTCAGGGTGGAATGAACATTTGGTGAACTGTCCTGTTCTCAGATGATCTGTTTTAAATGATAGGCGTGGGGCCACAGCAGAAGCTATCAAAATGGCAGGATTTCATATCACCTCCAACCTGTGAACGAATAAATTCAGGGCAGACTCTCCTTTGATCCTTTATGCTAGGTCCTCGGATGCATATGTGACAAGGAGTTGCTAGGTTGGTGACCACCCTGAGATGTCCTCTCTGTAATTCCTGTATTCCTGGACCATTGCCCATCTGTCTCTGCCCAGTCAATGATTCAGTCTCAGAACACCAACACACCAGTACTTGGGAAGGAGAAGAACCTTGACTTCTCTGTTTTCTGTTCCAGGGAGGTGGTACGTGGACAGTAGCCCGTGCCCTTGGAAGGCTGTGGAGAGGACTGCTCTGGCTCTGAGGGCTGTGCTCCTGGGTCCCGTGCTGACTGTCTTTAGTTTGCACCTCCAGCTCCATTCTCTGCCCTCTCCCACCTGCTCTAGGCCCTGGGAGGCTGACCTGCGGGATGGTATCAAGGGCTCTCTTGCTTCTGGGCTGCCAGTTGGGTTCAGCCAAAGCAGTGTCTGAGAGATGGAGAAAAGTGAGTCTGGGCACTTTATTCTGGTTCCTTCAGGGTAACTCTGGGCTGGCCACATCCCTCCACCCAAGGCCGCAGGCAGCACCCCAGCCCCCATCCAGCCCTCCTTGTGTATGGGTTCTGGCAAACTTTAGGCCTAGGGGTAGCAACGGAGCCCTCACTAGCCCTGGGGCATGCAAGCTCCCTTGTGTCTCACTCCTTCCCCTTTACCAGCCCCCAGCCCCCCAGCCCCCACAGCTTTGTCAAGCCTTCCTTGATGCAATTCTCTCTCTCTCTCTTTTTTTGCGTTGGAGTCTCACTCTGTTGCCCAGACTGAAGTGCAGTGGCCGCTCCCGGCCACCGCAGCCTCGACCTGCTGGACTCTGGCGATCCTTCCGCCTCAGCCTTCCGAGTAGCCGGAACTACAGGCGCGTCCTGTCACGCCCGGCTGATTTTTGATATATTGTAGAGACGAGGTCTTGCCAAGTTGCCCGGGCGGGTCTCGAACCCCCTGGCTCAGGCAATTCACTCGCCTTGGCCATCCAAAGTGCTGGGATTACAGGCTGAGCCACCGAGCCTGGCTGATGCAATTCTCTTGACACCATCTTAAGTTGTGTGCCATCTGTTTTTCACAGGAACCTGATGGTGCAGTTTCTTCATTTAAAACAAAGGAAAAGGAATGCCCATATTATGTTTCCTTCACTATTAAATGGAGCAAACACAGAAGAAGCATTCAGCATAATAACGAGCCCATCGTTATGTGCTCAATAAGAGACTGCTCAGGACAGATGTCAAAGTGGAGCTGGTTGGTGCATTCATTCAATTCAATCCTCTTGATATTTATTATGCCCCCCCTCTGCAAGGTACAGAGCCACCAGGTGACAAAGGTGCGCTTGTGAACTCAGCATAGTCTACTCCTTCAGAGAACCCACAACCTGCAGCTTCCCTCCCCTCTCTCGTTTTCACCCACATTCAATCATCGTTTGATACATATCCATTGAGGGCCTAGGGTCTTCTGGGTGCTACACTAATAAATAACACCTGGGGATACAATAGTGAGCAAAGTAGACACACTCTTTCCTGCAGAGAATCAACTGTCTACTGGGAGGAGAGAGACGTCAATTATGTAATTACAGCACAGGGTGTGTTTTACATACTGATATAAGGACTCTGAAGGAAGAAAACTGGTTTCTCTAATGTATAAAACCCGGCCTGGATGAACAAGTGTCAGGGAATGCTTTGCTGAGAACATACTGTTAGACGAAATGAAAGGATGAGTAGGACTAAGCTGAGTGGATAAGGGTGTTGCGCTCACAGGAACTCCATGTACAAAGGCCCTGTGGTGGGAGGGGACACCCCTTGGCCGGAGTAGGAAGGTGGAAGGTGGAAATATGGAAGATGACACCAGGGAGGTGGGTGGGAAGCAGATGGTGCAGACTTTTAAGGACAAGGTTCGTCTTTATTTAAAACATACAAACAAACAAAGCCACCGGGGTGTTTTAAACAAGGGGGGTGGTGTTCACGGTGATTTCAAAGCATTGCTTTGGCTGCAGTGAAGAGAATGGGCTGGTGAGTCTAGGGCGGATTTGAGAAGACCAGGAAAGAAGCCTTTGCCATCGTCTGGGAGGAAGATGGCGGCTTGGACAGGAATGGTGCCAGAAGAGGGGGGGAGAGCTGAACTTCTTCAAAATACATTAAGAAAACAAAAAAGAACAAGAAAGTTGGGGCTGGGTTGACTCTAGAGGATGAGAGAGGGGGCTATCGAGGAAAAACCCCAGGTTTCTGACCCGTTGGTAATGTCATCCCATCGGGAGGTGAAATATTGGATGAAGATTTGTTTTGGTGTGGAGGGAGCAGGGAAGACCGCGGGTTCAGTCTTGGGTCTGATGGTCTGTTCGAGACATTAGATGGAGAAATCAAGAAGCAGGTCTGAAGCTCCAAAGGGAAGCTCAAAGGGAAAGCCGAGCCCCCGGGCTGTCCTGGGGAGGCTCTGTCTGCCTGGTGAGAGAGTCCATGGAGAACCCCAGAGAGGTGAAGGCAAGGCAGGAGGGCGTGGGACCAAAAAAATCAAGGGCGTGTTGCAAGACAAAGTGAGGCGTTGACCATGCTAATGTTCCTGAGAAGTCAAAAGGAGAACAGAAAAGTGTCTGTTGGATTTAGCAACACGAGAATCATCAGTGACCTGGCAAGGACTCTTTCGTCTTCCTCAGTGCTACCTACTGAGGAGCCAGCCATCTCCTACCCGGCATCATGGCTGCCCTCCGACCCCTGGTGAACCCAAGAGCGTCAAAAAGAGGACCAAGAAGTTCATCCGGCACCAGTCAGACCGACGTGTCAGGATGACGCGTAACTGGTGGAAGCCCAGAGGTATTGACAACCGGGTGCACAGAAGATTCGAGGGCCAGATCTTGATGCCCGGCATTGGTTATGGGAGCAACAAGAAAACAAAACCCAGGCTGTCGAGTCGTTTCCAGAAGTTCCAGGTCCACAATGTCAAGGAGCTGGAGGTGCTGCTGATGTGCAACAAATCTTCCTGTGCTGAGATTGCTCACAGTGTTTCCTCCAAGAACCGCAAAGTCGTTGTAGAAAGAGCAGCCCAGCTGGCCATCAGAGTCACCAATCCTAATGCCAGGTTGCGCAGTGAAGAAAATGAATGCACAGCTCATGTGCACGTTTTGTGTTTAAATAAAACCATAAAAACTGCCCCTTAAAAAGAATTCTTTTGGTGGGCATAAGGGGGTCAAAGCTGACCTGGAGGAGTAGGAGTCTTTATATTCATTGACCAAACCCCCGCCCATTTTCTCAAGAGATTTGGCTGTGAAATAAATGGTGAGAGGAGTGAGAGCACCAAAGGAAGGATTTTATTTGTTTTTCTTTTGAGATGTGAGGAGTTAAACATATTGATCTGTCTCCAAGGCAGCTCCAGTTGGGAGGACATTGGTGAACATCTGAGAAGGAGCCAGGTAGACTTGGGGCAGGGTTGACTAAGAAGGCAGGTGGACGGCCCAAAGCTCAGAAGCAGGAATTGGCTTAGGAGAAGAGAAGAAGATTGGATTGGACAGATGTGATTGGATTTCTAGCCAGGTAGGAGGAATTGAAGAGCTCATAGCTGAGACTTTTATTTCATCAGAGAAGCAGGAGGTGGGGTTTGTAATTTGTGGAGAGCAGTAGAGAGATATCCAGCAGCAGCTTCATGAATGGATGGTGCGTCTCATGTATCCGGTCAGTGCGGTGCTGTCCAGCAGTGTCCTGTGGTTCCAGAGCAAGCAGGGAGAGAACAGATGGTTGGGTTCATCCAGGTGAGGGTGGTGAGAAGGTAGAGGGGCAAGGAGGTGGGGGTATTGCCAAAAATATGGCAATGATGCTCATGGAATCTTCGCTAGAGAGGGAGGGCGGGGACAAAGAGGGCTAATGGATGAGGAAAAGCTGAAGGTTGACTCCCAATTCTGAATCACTTCCTCTGTGGTGCTTCCTAGCTACCTTGGGGAGAAGTCACGATGCCTTCCTTCTAGTTCCAGAGGCACTGATGAATGTATCATGCCTTACCTGATGGGATAGTTATTTGTGACACTCCACAATTATTTATTGCACTTACTGTGTGCGGCCAAAGAATAAAACAAACAACATCACAGCCATACATAAATAACTATAATAATAATAATAGTAACAATAATAATGCTGAGTTTATGTATGTGCCAGGCAAGGAAATATGCCAGTGAAGAAATTTACTAACATGCTTTTTGGGAGGAGATAACTTAATAGTTTTGGGGTGGTTTTTTTGGTCATTGTTGTTTGTTTTTCTTATTTTAAATAATTTTTTAAATGGCTTTACAGTGGTTATACTAATTAAGAATTGAGGTCTTAAGTTTCTATAAGGTTGGTTTAAAAAAAAAAACATTGACCAGGTGTGGTGGCTTAGGCCTGTAATCCCAGCACTTTGGGAAGCCAATGTGGGAGAATTGCTTGAGCCCAGGAGTTTGAGAACAGCCTGAGCAATATAACAAGATTTCTTCTCTCTAAAAAAAAAAAAAGTAGCCAAGTGTGGTGGTGCGCACCTGTGGTCCCAGATACTCAGGAGGCGGAGGTGGAAGGATTGAAAAAGTAGGAGTTCAGGCTGAAGTGTGGGTGACATGCACTGGTGCTTTTGAATTCCCTGCCCAGGAGGTTGAGGTTGCAGTGAACTGTGATTGTGCTACTGCACTCTAGCCTGGGTGACAGAGTGAGACCATGACTCAAAAAGAGAAAAAAAGCAAAAAAGCCTTGCTGGCCATAAAAGTCTTCGGTGAGATTCAGAATGGGTCCAGAGGGTCGCGTAAGTCGGTTAGAACCAGCCAAGGTGAAATGCAGCGGCATGCATTTTTGATAGTCCCTCAGCAAATACTGCTCGAAGGGAAGAGCTTTTCCTTTTGCATGCAATGTGTTGTTTTATGCCCTGGAGATGCAAGGATGGGTCCTGCCCCAGGAGTCTGTGGGCAGCGAGGGCCCACGGGAGGGTAGCTGACCCAGCCCTGGGCAGCCGGACCTCCACAGACCTGCCTGGTGGCCAGGAAGTACCCAGGACAAGTGAGCAGGGGAGAGGACAGTGTCAGGTGGAAGAAACAGACAGGCCTGGACTCTGAGATCCTGGAAGCCAGGTAGGCTCAGAGTGTGGAGTCCAGAGTTGGCCTGCCTGAGTTAGAATGTCCTTCCCCTGCTTCTTAGCTCTGTGACCTTAGTAAAGTCACCAAACTTCTCTAAACCATGGGTTCCTCATTTGTCAGGGGAGAGTGCTAACCACGTTAATCAGAAGGGTGTGGTAGGGCCAAGTGAGATGTGTAATAAGCACTGAACAAATATGAGCTATTGTTACTCAGAGCCAGAGAATGCAGAAGAAGGAAGGAAATTTGCGAAGGCATTTATCTCCTTATTTTACAGAGACAAAAGCTTGACCCAAAGAGATTAAGTGGCATTCCTAAGGTGAGCCGGTTTCTGGCAGAGCCAGTCCTGGAATCTGGCTGTTCTCTTTCGCAGTCTCATCTGATGATTGAGAAGCAATATGTTTAGTACCTATGGAGTCCTGAGTTCAAATCCTGGGTTCTGCCACCTACCACCATGTGACCTGAGGCACAAGAATAGGCCTGTTTTAGCTTTTGTTTCCTTCACTGTGAATGAGGCCGAAAAAACCCTCCTCAGCAGGTTGTCATCGGGATTAAATCAGAAGAAAGGCAGCAAGAACGGATGCAAGAAACCCGGCTATGGAGGTGTCACTGTGCCCTTTTTCTGAACTTTCCTCTCTTTGACTGAGATTGAACCTCAAAATGAAGCATTGCATGGAACTTAGGCCATGGGCAGGCACTCCGTCCTAGCAGAAACGACCAAGATTTACTTCTACCAGTATTTGATCCAGGGCAGTGGCCTTGGAGGCTTTGTCCAGCTCTACAGGCACAAATTCATAGTCGCAGAGTGAGCTGCAGAGGAAAGACAAGCAAAGGTCCGGGGGAGTGATTCTGGAGCACTGAGCAGGACAGCCGAAGCGAGGGAGAGGCTGCAAAAGTAGTTCAGGCTGAAGTGTGGGTGACATGCACTGGTGGTTTTGAATTCCCTGCTTAAGGGTTCTTCCCCCCTCTCAGGCAATGGGGAGCCCTGAGAGGTTTTGGAGTGAGGGAGTGATACAATCTGAGTTACTTTGAAACGATCCCTTTGGCCTTCAGGAGAGAGAAAGCCTTGGGCCTGAGATGGAAGATGAGGGGAAGGGGACCGGCAAGGAGGGGCGAGACAGGTGAGCGGTTTCAGAAGTAGGAGCGTGGCCTGCTTATATGTGGAGACCCAAGAAGGCAGCAGGGTCAAGGCCGTGCTGGGATTGAAACTGACACCAGCTCAGCCACTCACCACCTGTCCACCGAGATAAACACACATAAGATGTAATGGAAGGAAGGAAGTTTTAATCCAAAAGCTGGAAGATGGAGAAATGGCCCGGCTCAGACCTCCAAGAAACCATTTCGGAGTTGGAGGTTGAGTGCAAAGGTTTAAAAAGAGAAACTTGGGGAAACATGCAGTGTGGCACAGGGTGTGTCTTGATGGCTTATCTTGGGTGGTGGTCCTCCTGGAGGTCTGGTGGGTGTCATCTCAGCTGCACTCAGGTTATGGACCGACTGTCTCGCGACTCCCCCAGACAGGAAGGTCCTGTAGTCAGGCTATTTTAAGATGAGCCCCTGGGATTTCTAAGCAAACATACGGTAAGATAAGCCTGCGTGGTGCAAAGAAGTGTCTGAAGCATGATTCAAGGCTTAAGACTGAGAGGCAGAAAACAAACCAACTTTAATGTATATTTTAAGGCTGAGCTACTTGGTTAAAAGATGCTAGGTCTGTGTGATCCGGCAGGTGACCATGTTGTCTTGCCCAAATACTGTCCTCAGAGTCCAAGACTGATTCTATATTTGTGTCTGAAGTTGGGAAGATGTCCAGTAGAGCTGGATCTACAGGCCCAGGTCTCTGTAATTCCCTCTTCACATGGAAGCCCGGAGGGATGGACATATAGTAGGTGCTCTGCCACACAGTTGTGTCTGGCATGTGGGAGGCGCTCAATAAATGTGGACCCACAAATCAGTGCGTGAATTGACATCACTTGGCTTCCAATGGTCACACCTCTTGATTTTCAGCTGGCCCTTCTCTGGCTATTTCTTTCAGTCTCAGGGGTGGACACACCATGCATCAGTGAGGTTTTTCAACGTTTTATACCTCCAGCACAGATGCCTCCTCTGGACTCCAGGCATAAATTTGTCTATGAGCATTCCCTGAGATGTCTAGAAGGCATTTCTAACTTAGCCCGTCCCATAATTAGCTCCTATTTACCAATCCTGCAGGTACTCCCCTCTTGGTCCTCCTGTGGAGGGCTGCTCCATTCTCCCAGTTTCTCAGACCTCAAGCCTCAGAATCACCCCAGACTCCTGTCTCTCACACATCTCACCCATCAACAAATCCCATCAGCCTTACCTTCAAAATACGTCCAGAGTCCAGCCAGCTCCACTGTGACCACCTGGCTCGCCATCAGTCACCTGCCGAGCACCCGTCTTCAGCCCGATCTTCCCACAGAAGCCAGAGGGTGGAAGCACAGGGCAGACCAAGCCTCTCCTCTACTAGAAAGTCTCCGGGGGTTCTTTCATGTCAGACTCAAGCCTTACTCAGGTCTCCAGGCCTCACACCTGCATCCTCTGGGCCCTCATCTCCTGGACCTCACCCACTTGCTAGCCCTATGGCAGCTCCACTGGTTTCCTGGCCATTCCTCCTGCACCACACACCCTTTCCTACCTTGGGGCTTTTGCACTTGCTCTTCTCACTGTGGAAAACCCTCGTCTCCCCGGCTCCACCAACTCCTCCCTCTCACCCTTCAGAGGCTCTTTGCTCAAATATCACTTTCTCGGTGGAGTTTTATCTGACTCTTCTGTTTACCCTCCCCTTCCCTTCGACGTTCCTGATCTCTCCGGTTTCATGTGTCTCTGTACACATGTGACTCGTGTAGCAAACGCATCGACTGCTTATGAATGTATTTGTATAGTCCCTCTGTTTCAATGTAAGCTCAAAGGAGGCAGGAGTTTTATATGGACGGCGTCTGACACAGAGTAGTCGGTGCTCAATAAATGTGGTCCCACGAATCGGCACCTGAGTTCAGTGTTTGGCGACACATGGGCCAGGATGTGGGCTGTGGAACTTTGCGGCCTCCGTGTGGTGGCTCTTTGGGGCCTGCGACGGTTTTCTCTCCACCAAGCACATGATGGAAACCCAAGTCCCCAACAGCTCTTGAATTCTAGGAATCTTCAGGAGAGGCCCGAATTAAGGATGCAGAATTGGGCCATCAGCCAGGGAGGGACAGGGGAATCCACTTCTGAGGGGGGCAGAAGGGCCAGGTGACAGGCCAAGTAGGTCGGACAGCGGGCGGGGGACAGGCGGCGTCGCGGCGGCGGGCGCACAGCGCTCCAACCAGGCCCGCGTGCGCTGGGGCGCGCGTTTCGTGGACCCGCTGTAAGGCGTGGGGCGGGTGGCTTCACCTTTCTGGGCTTCCGGGTAGCGTTTTGGGGGAAAGCCGTCGT
>NW_007258765.1:189844-209528 GCF_000164805.1 Carlito syrichta
GGCAGGCGTTGGCTTCTCCTGTCTGCTGCTGTCCGCCTCCGCCTGTGCGGCGACATCTGAGTCTCTCCCTCTCCCGGGACGTTTGCCCAGCTGCACCCAAACCCTGCCCCACTCCCTTCACTTGGAGGTGCCACCTGGAGGCGCACGCCTGCCTGCGTCCCACCTTCCTCGCCTCCGGCCGAGCAGCCAGCCTCGGCCCCCTCTCAGCCTGCTCCTGGCGACTCTGCTCGGCCACGGGCCGGCACTTGATCTGCCCGCCCTATCCACCCTCGCCTCCCCCCGCAGGTCCGGGGTCCTCCTCGCACGGCTAGTTCAGGTGCCTGCCTGTCTCTGTGTCTTCTCTGCCCTCCTTCATTCCCTCGGGGGACCCAAGTCAGGCTTCTGATCGGTGTCTCCCGAAGAGACCTGTTGCGGGGAGTGGACCCCCAGGATGGCCGCAAGGAAGCCAGCATTCCCGGAGGGCTCAGGCGCAGCAGTGCTCGGGGGCTGGCTTTTTCTGGCAGCAGTTGCTGTGCTGTCCCGTCAGCAGCGAACACTCCCACTGAGAACTTCAAAACCTCTACTCCTTTGCAATCATCGTGCGTGCAGTCCTAGCCCAGTTAACGCATGGCCCAAGAGCTGTTTGTAAGTGAAATGGTTTTGAATGAGCCCGGGAGTGCATAGCAAACTTCAGTGTGCGCAGAAATGCTTTGGGGGTTTTGTTAAGACATGCATCTTCCTTCAGGAGGTCTGGGATGGGGTCTGAGAATTCTGCATTTCTGAGTTCTCCTGGGGTGGGCAGTGCCGATCTGCAGCTGCCCGTCTGCAGATCACATGGTGAGGAGCGGAGTCAGAGGGCACGGTGACCCAAAAGGCGCCTACTTTTGCAAGTCACACGGCATTCTTGGGTTTGTGCTGGTGTGCACAAGTACTTTATAATGAACAGACCCGCCACTTTAAAGAGTGCCTGGGGTTTCAGATTGTCCATATTCCTTCCTCACCTTTCCCCCATGTAAGAACACTGTAAAAATCACACACGAGCAGGGCTCGGTGGCTCAGCCTGTAATCCCGTGTCTTTGGGAGGCTGAGGTGAGTGGATTGCCTGAGCCCGCGGGTTCGAGACCCACCTGGGCAACTTGGCGAGACCTCATCTCTACAATAAAGCAGAAAATTAGCCGGGCGTGGTAGCGCGTGCCTGTAGTTCCAGCTACTCGGAAGGCTGAGGCAGAAGGATCACCGGAGCCCAGCAGGTCGAGGCTGCGGTGGCCAGGAGCAGCCACTGCACTCCAGTCTGGGCGACAGAGTGAGACTCCAACTCAAATAAAAAAAAAAAAAATGACACACGAAGTTCATGGCTGAGCTGGAAAGCATAACACTGCTACTCTGGAATGCAGTTCTGCATTTTTAAAAACTCCCTTCCACCCTGCAACCTGGATTCCTTTTCTGGTAAGTTGTCTGGCTCTGGTTCTGTAGTATGGAGTTGATGGTACAAATTCTTATAAAGGAGTGTATGATTACATTTACAGATATCAAGCAGGAGCAGCCCTTGCTGGGAGAGAGGTAAAGACATATATGGTTAGGAAGATATTGACCTCATTACTGTCACCACTGGTTATTCTTCATAAAGCAGGATTCTTTCCTTTGGGAAACACAAGCAGGTAAAATCTTACTTCAAATTTAGTTTGCAACTAGTACAGGTGCCCTCACAGGGAACTTTAAAAAAAAATAGCTCGTGTCATTTCTGGTGTGTGTGTGTGTGTGTGTGTGTGTGTGTGTGTGTGTGTGTGTGTGTGTTTTATTTATTTTTTTGGTCAGGGTCTCACTCTGTTGCCTAGACTGGAGTACAGTGGCGCAATCGCGGTTCACTGCAGGTTTGAACTCCCAGGCTCAGACAATCCTTCTGCCTCAGCCTCCCTAGTAGCCGGGACTACAAGCATATGCCGCCACACCTGAGTCATGTTTTTATTTTTTTGTAGAGGCAGATTCTCACTATGTTGTCCATGCTGGTCTTGAACTCCTGGGCTCAAGCAATCCTCCCACACTGGCCTCCCAAAGTGCCGGAATTACAGGCACGAGCCACCATGCCCAGCTCTGACACTGTTTTAAAAATGTGTCAGTATCTTTCACAGCCCCAGAGAGACGCAGAGAGGCAAGATCTGTTTCAAAATATCCCCCCTTTTAAGTAACCTTAAGTAGTAGGGCCTCAGATAGGGAGATTTTGATAGTGCAGCCTGGACAAAGAGTGCTAATTTTGGCCACATTAGATATGTGTATTTTTAGGTTAGATAGTTGCAAACACTAGGCTTTAAAAATATTATTGTTATAAACTACTTAGCAAGTTGCCCTCACTGACAGAAATTCAAGCCAGTCAAAAGAACACAAAGAAAACAGTGAAACTCACCCATAATCATTCCCTGGGGTATCAACTGTTAGCAATTTGTTGGTTATTTTCCCAGATAGTTCTTTATGCTCACATACATGAACACATATTCACATATGCTTATAGGTAAATAGCAAACAAAATGGGTCACACTTAACACACTTTTCTGCAGTTTATCATTTAGCACGATGTAATGAACATGCTTTGATGTCAAGATATAGACATCTACCCACCTTTTAACTATCGTGTCTTGTTCCATTGCACAGCTTTAGCAGGAGTTATTGAACTCTTTCTCTGTTTTGGGGTATTTATGTTTTCACGGGTCTCTGGCTATTACAGTGTTGTAGCCTTAGAACAGGCGTTGTCACCTGATTGTGTGGGTAGGAGGACCTGGAGGACCTCCCTGACAGGGAGGACCAGATGCTGGACTCTATTCTTGTGAGAAAATCAGAGTTTGCCTGTTCTCAGTGTGACTTGTAGTCAGGCAGGCAGCAATGAGACAAGATCTCAAGCGAGTCCCCAAATTATATTCATTACAGGCTTTGATATCCTGGATGAAAAGCCAGGATGGCTGCAAAGAACTCATTAATGCAGAGGTCTTGATTGTAGATTTGCAGGAACCTTGCCAGAATTAGTTTACAGAGTTCACCATGACGCCTCATCATGGAGACATCAGGAGTTTAAGCATGAAGCCTGGTGCATTCTTTCTCTCTGTTAACCTAAAGTTGCTTTAATAGTCACTTTCATTACTCCTAATAAGATGTTTCTAGAACCACAGAGTTTTAAACTGAAGAAGAATTAGCAGTCACCTAGCCCAGTCTCCTCCTCATACAGATGAGGACAGGGAAGATGAGATGACTTGGTCTGTGGCTGAGGTCTCTGGAACCCCAGCTTGGGGCTCTTTTTGCCACACCATACATCTTTTTCTTTAGTTTTTAGAAATCAGGTAAAGTTTGCCAAACCCTAAATCTCATCCATTAATTACATTTTTAACAAGTGACTTAAGATTTATATCCCAAGGAATCCTTGGCTTTGACACGCATGCCATGGAAGCCTTCTCTCTGTGCTCCTGGCTCCCCTGCACCCATGCCCAGAAGAGAAGACCAGCAGATCCTGGCAAGTAGGAGCTGAAAAGGGAAAGCTTTCTGTTAGCAGCCTGTAAGTTGATAGTTTATATGTCAAATTCAAGCGTTGCCCTGTTTCTTAGTTTTCTTTTTTTTTCTTTGAGTTGGAGTCTCACTGGGTCGCCCAGACTGGAGTGCAGTGGCTGCTCCTGGCCACTGTAGCCTCGACCTGCTGGGCCCCGGCGATCCTTCCGCCTCAGCCTTCCGAGTAGCCGGAATTACAGGCATGCGCTACCACGTCTGGCTGATTTTTTTGATTTATTGTAGAGATGAGGTCTCGCTGCCCAGGCGGGTCTCGAACCTGCAGGCTCAGGCAATCCACTCACCTCAGCCTCCCAAAGGCGCGGGATTACAGGCTGAGCCACCGAGCCTAACTTCTTTTTTTTTTTTTGAGTTGGAGTCTCACTCGGTCGCCCAGACTGGAGTGCTGTGGCCACTCCTGGCCACCGCAGCCTCGACCTGCTGGGCTCCGGCGAGCCTTCCGCCTCAGCCTTCCGAGTAGCCGGAATTACAGGCATGCGCTACCACGCCCGGCTGATTTTTTTGATTGATTGTAGAGATGAGGTCTCGCTGCCCAGGCGGGTCTCGAACCCGCGGGCTCAGGCAATCCACTCACCTCAGCCTCCCAAAGGCGCGGGATGACAGGCTGAGCCACCGACCCCGGCTTCTTAGTTTTCATTCCTTTGGGAGATAGCCATTCTCCAGGGACTTAGGCTTCTTTGTATTGTGGAGTCAACATGGAGTTGACTTCTCTTTGTATATGTTTCCGAATCACGGTCTGAAGAATTCACTGATTCCATTCAATTTAACAAAATGTGGCCAGGCACGGTGGTGGCTGACACCTGTAATCCCAGCACTTTGGGAGGCCAAGAAAAGAGAATTGTCTGAGCCCAGGAGTTTGAGACCAGCCTGGGCAACATGGTAAGACTTCATCTCTATAATAAATAAAAAAATTAACTGGGCATGGTGGCATGGACCTGTAGTCCCAGCTACTCAGGAGGCTAAGGCAGAAGGATCACCTGAGCCCAGGAAGTTGAGGCTGTGGTAGCCATGATCATGCTACTGCACTCCAGCCTGGATGACAGTGGAGTGCAGTGAGACCTTGACTTAAAAAAAAAAATATTATTGAACCCTTACTGTGCACAAAGTTCTGGAAGAGATTGAGAGATGAGAATGACACAGAGGTTACACTGTGGGAAAAAAAATAAGCCAAGTGTAGAATTAGTTATAATGTCCAATAAAGGTTTTGAAAGATACTTTCATAGAGGTGCCCCAAATACAATTCAGTTGTAAAGGACTGTGAAGTCCCCAAGATGGGCATTTGCAGTGGGCAGTAGAAGGTGACCGGTCATAGACCTGATGGCCAGAGAGCGGCTCAGGTTGGGTGATCGAGTGAGGAAAGTCCCGAGGTGGGAAAGTGATTCTGAAAAAGTCACTCGTTCAGCCGGACCACGCGTGAGGTGCGTGTGGTGGGATGTTTGTGGATGTGAAAGCACAGGTGCATCGGGATGCTTTGAATGGCAAGGGTAAACACTTGATATCTGTTGGAGCGTGGGCAAAGAGAGTGAAGGTTTGTGAAAGGTTTCTGAGAGGCCAAGTGGCACGATTAGAGAGGACGCTGTGGCTGGAAGTGTAGAGTTGGAAGAAGGTAAATACGGGATGTGGGGAGGCAGCGGAGGAGGGGGAGAATCAGGAGGAGTCTGAGCGTGGGTCGGATGAGAAGGGCAGCGAGGGTGGGTCTCAAAGTGCTGACTTGAGACCAACTGCGAACAGGCTTGTGCCATCGAAAAACAAAACCACACGAAGACAGAAACAGGATTCTCAAGGAGGAGCTGGTTTTTAGAGGCTGGGAGAGGGAGAGAAAAGGTTGCCAACGTTTTGAAAACTTTGAACTTGAGGTGTTGGGGGCCATCCAGTTGGAGATGCTGTCTAGCCTACAGCAGGCCTTGCCAGTCTGGCATTTAGGCATGAAGCGCTGACTAAAGATTTGGCCACTGGATTTTGGCACATTTGCTTCGAGGCAGGGAAAAAGAAAAGAAAATCTAAACTAGGGTTAGCAGGAATGTGCAAGGCTTTAAGAGCACATTTTGGAGAGAGAGGGAGCAGGGCTTAAATTTCGGGCTCTGTCATTTAATTTCTGGGAGGATTTGGGCCGTTGATGTAGCATCTCTGAGCCTCTATTTCCCCACTTGTAAGATGGAGACAACTGTTTTTTCAACCTCAGCTATATGAGGATAAACTGAGTTCACGTATAGGGTACCAATGTCATCATTTTTTTTTTTTTTTTTGTAAACTGTTGTGTCTGTATTTTGCTCTTTATTCCTTAGCAGTCGCCTGCCTGTATCAGCAGGGATATAGTCTGGGCTAGAACATTACATATTAGAACAATGCTGCACCATCAGAATGGTTACAGGGAACATCTTCCCATCCTGTCCATATTGTGTCCAGAAAAGTCACTTTTAGATGTGTGGTCTTCTCAGTTATCTGACAGAAGAAAATAATAAAGAACTTCAGTTTTTATTTTGGAATGACAGAAGAGCTAATATATGTTTAAACTTATCTCTCTCTTTTTGATTTTTTTAGAGACAGGGTCTTACTCTGTCACCAAGCTGGAGTGCAGTGGTGTGATCATAGCTCAATACAACTTCAAATTCCTGGGTTCAAGCGATCCTCCTGCTTCAGCCTTCTGAATAGCTGGGACTACAGGCATGAGCCACCATGCCCGGCTAATTTTTATTTTAGTGTTTTTGTAGAGTTGGGGTCTTGGTGTGTTTCCCAGGCTGTTCTTGAGCCCCTGTACTCAAGCAATTCTTCTGCCTCAGTCTCCCAAAGTGCTAGGATTACAAACATTCACCACTGTGCCTGGCCTAAGCTTATCTTCAAATTTGCAGAGCTTATTGAAGATTTGGAAACTTTCTCAGATCTATGTTACATTCCTTGAATTATCTTCCTCATAGGACCAAAGAGGAACTGCAACTTCCTTTCCATGAAAACGAAAAACAAAAACAAGCACAGCCAGCCATGCGCTGTCCTGTATGTCCATTTTCCTTCCATGTGAATTCAGGCAAAAGTTGGGGTTTGTGACCTCTGAAAGCTGTTCTGGTTGGTGCCTCTTCTTCATAGTCTTTCTGAACTAGCCCTTGGATATTCCCGGCGGGGTGAATGGTTCATTACCGTGCAGTCAATCAATAACAAGCCAGTGCTACCTTTGACTTTTGCGAGAAGGATTAAACAATAATCCACGTCCGTTTTTGTTTAGTCGGGTGTTGTTTAGTCGAGCCTGATGATTTTGCATGCTGTCTGAAGTGCTGACGTTAGGTGGAAACAGTCCTAAGTCAGTTAGCAACTCCAGGAAGTCATCAAGGGCTCTAAGTGTGGTGGTGGCCCCTGGTTCTGACCCTTGCATCTGATGCTGTGCTTCAGAAATGCTGTGAGAGGCAGCTTCTCCCAATCATCATAAATCTGTGTCCAGTATCCTAGGCTTCATGGTGGTGAAACGGCTCATTCCATTTTAGAAACGACAGGCAAACTTGGAAAACAATGCTAGTATTTAATCCAGATTTCCAAAGATCTCAAAATACTGGCCAAAGTAACCTGTGCTTTTAAGGAACTCCGTATCCAATGAATTAAAATGGCTTACAGCTTTTAAAAAGTTTCAGTGAGGTTTACAGCAGAAGCAAAAGAAGAGATATTATGGACAACTTCTCAAATTAAGTTCTGCTCCTCAAACTCCAGAAAAAGCTCTTTTGTGTCTCTGGGTGTTTGAAAGAGAAAGATCGCAGGGACTTTAACCCTGGCGAGGTGATTTTTCCACTTGGGCTATAGGGCCAACTAATTTGAATGAAATTGAAGTGCAATGTCATAAACGTCTCTCGAAATCATATCCCTGGTGAGATTGTATCAAATGTAAACTTTTTTTTTTTTTTTTTTGCCAGTTACCTGTGATCACAGTTCCATGCTGGCTGCTTTCCTGGGAGTTGCTTGTAAAACTGGTTTAGAGATGGTTTCCCCTGCCCCACCCCTCTCATCAACCAACACTTACTTGGTGGATGCCAGTAAGGCTAGGTTAAGATCAATGATGGCTGCCGTCGTGGTGACTGCTGTGGACCAAGTGCATCTCATGTGTTATCCACCATCCTTACAAACCTGGCCAGAAAGAGCCATTCGGGGAGTTTGAACAACTTGATGGAGGTCTCATTATCATTAATAAGGAAAGACAGGATTTTATTTTATTTTGGAGACAAGGTCTCACTCCGTCACCTAGGCTGGAGTGCAGTGGCATGATCCTGGCTCACTGAAGCCTCGACTTCCTGGCCTCAGCTGATCCTCCTGTCTCGGCATCCCAAGTTAGTTGAGACTTTAGGCATGCACCACCATTCCTAGCTATATATTTAAAAAAAAAATTTTAAAGACAGGGTCTTCCTATGTTGCCCAGGCTGGTCTTGAACTCCTGGCCTCAAGTAATCTTCCCTCTTGGGCTTGGGAAGGCAGAATTTGAACCCAGGCCTTCTGGTGCTGAGTTATTGCCCAGATCCTGCCTTGATTGTCAGTGTGGTCGTGTTCATGCCGAGGGAGTTAGGCAGGGGTGTGGAGCAGTAGTGTTCTTGCGCACTTGCTTATGCACAGGTGCTATTCTGATCCCTTTAGCCATATTAACTCATTTATTCCCCCTCCAAAGACTATGAAGCAGACATACCGTATTCCTATATCACAGATGAAGAACCAGAAACCAGAGTTGCTAAATGGCTTGACTAGGCTGCTTTGCACCTAGCAGAGCTGGGATTTGAACCCCAGTGATCTACAGTCCTAGCCTGGCCTTGACCATGACACCCTGCAGTTTCCTGATGAACTGGCTGGAGGGAAGAGCCATTGCATTTGTCTTAACACAGAGTTTGCTCTGCAAACACACTGTTATCAAGAGGTCATGCTAATCTGGGGAGGGTCACCCCCCCCAGGGGTGGAGGGTCTTGGATGATGATTGTGAAGGGAGGTGTTACCAAAACCACTGGGTCTAAAGGCATCTGCAATCTTAGGAGTTCTTGGATCTCTTTATTACTCTCTAAAATCATCCAATCAATCAAAAAGTGTTCACTGAGCACTTACTGCATGTGAACTTTGTTCTGGGTGCTTAAGGATCTCATTCTTTTGCTCAGGCTCACGAGCTGGTAGAAGACTGGGCTCAGTGGCTCACGCTTGTAATTCCAGCACCTTAGGAGGCCGAGGCAGGAGGATCACTTGAGTCCAGGACTTCCGAGACCAGCCTGGTCAATATAGTAAGACCTCGTCTCTACAGAAAATAAAAAAATTAGCTGGGCGTGTTGGTGTAGTCCTAGCTATTTGAGAGGCTAAGGCAAGAAGATCGCCTGAGCTCAGGAAGTTGAGACGTGGTGCGTCATGCTTGTGCTACTGCACTCCAGCCTGGGTGACAGAGTGAGACTTTGACTCAATATACAAACAAACACGTAGGTCTTTCTTTCTCCAGAGGCACATTCAGAGGTGCCTTGCATGTGCAAGAGTTTCAGCCCTCTCAGAGAATATCCTCAGTTTTAGCTTCAGACCTCCTTAGAAAATTATCAGGTTGCCTATAAGGATTTTTTTTTTTTTTTTTTTTGAGTTGGAGTCTCACTGGAGTGTAGTGGCATGCTCCCGGCCACCGTAGCCTTGATCTACTGGGTTCCGGTGATCCTTTCGCTCCAGCTTTCCAAGTAGCCAGAACTACAGGTGCGCACTATCATGCCTGGCTAATTTTTGATTTATTGGAGAGATGAGGTCTCACCAAGTTGCCCGGGCTGGTCTCGAACCCGCGGGCTCAGACGATCCACTTGTCTCGGCCTCCCAAAGTGCTAGGATTACAGGCTGAGCCACCGAGCCCCGCCACCTGTAAGGATCTAATTGCAAATGTCCCCAAGTGGAAAACTGTGCGGGTGTTGACTGTCCTTAGGCTGGCCCAGTGGGTGAGCTGCCAGAGCCCAGAGGCCTCCTACTCTCAGCATTCCTGTGCAGAGCAGGTTGGCCCAAGCCCGCTGACATCGGAGTTTTAGACAGCGTTTTCAGGGGCGGCATCTCCGTCTGTGGCCTCCCTCCCATTGACTCCTAGAAAAAAGTGGGCCGTCCCGAAGGCCATCAAGATGATGTCCCATAGAGGCCGTGCCCTCCAGTCCTGTGGGCTATCCTGATCTTCTCTGGCTGCAGGTTGGGAGAATAGACCCTCTCGCCCCGCAGGCCCTCTGGGAGGGTTATGTGACATCACTACTGCTGTTGTCTCATTCCTGAAACCATGGCCAGGCTCCTGGCATGATGGAGTCCGAGTGTCTTCAGCTTCAGGCTCAGAGCCCTCTTTGGGTATCCATCCAAACTATCCAAATCAGTTAACTGGTTTCATTTTCCAGGTCAGGTGCTGTGGTTTTATTTCCAGAAGCTGCCCCCTATTGAAGAGTCATGCCAGTTAACCAACAATGTATCTATCAGGAGCAAGAATAGGACTCACGTTAGCCAACTCTGCTCTTTCTATTTATTTTTATTTTTTGAGTTGGAGTCTCACTCCGTCGCCCAGGCTGGAGTGCAGTGACACGCTCCCAGCCACCGCAGTCTCGACCTGCTGGGCTCCGGCGATCTTTCTGCCTCAACCTTCCAAGTAGCCAGAACTATAGGTGCGTGCTACTATGCCCGGATAGTTTTTGATTTATTGTGGAGATGAAGTCTCGCCAAGTTGCCCGGGCAGGTCTTGAACCCGCGGGCTCAGGCAATCCACACACCTTGGCCTCCCAAAGCGCTGGGATTACAGGCTGAGCCACCGAGTCTGGCCAAACTCTGCTCTTTCTATGAAAAAAAACACAACCCTGTAATTAAAATTACCAAAAAGATTATATATATATATATTTGTTTTATTCACTTAAGATACAACACGGGATGGAATTTTAAAATAGATATAAATATAGTATAAATGACGATATCATTAGTGTTTCATCATCATTGTTGTCTTTTCTATTCTCAAGAAAATCTTAACTTTGACTTAGATATGTGGAAACCGAATATCCTGGGTCTTCTGGAATAGTAAAGGCATGTCCTAGAAATGTCAATTTTCCGAGAGCCAGCTGTTAATTCACCCATACCTGGGCGTAGATGAAATTTGTGTGATCTTGTGCCCCGTTTCAGAGCTCTGGGGTTGCATCTTGAAGGCAGCCTGCCCTCACTCCTTGCTAAGGTGTGCAGGACATTTAAATTCTGTTACCCACATCAGCGGCCCGTGGCCCTCAGGCCTCGGCAAGTAACCTGTCCTCCTGCTTTCTGTCTGCTGCTTCTCGGGGGAGGCCTCGAATCATTTTCCTCCCCTCATCCCTCATGATCTGACTTTTCTCCTGCGAGGTCCCCAGATGAAAAGGTGGAGGCAACCTCACAATGTAGCCTTTGTCGTCTGTGATAACTCCCAGTTGGGAAACATTTCCTGGCAGATTAAATGACTGGCTGAGTTGAAATGACCTTGCCTACCCCCACCTGCTACTGACCCCTTTGCTGGGGGTAGGGGGTGTGGGGGGGGTAGGTTCAGAGGTTTACGACTTGCTCAGTCAACCCATTTCTTCGCAGTCTCAGCTTGCCTCTCTTTCTATCGATTGCAAGGCAGAGTTGGCTCCAGGGAAGGCTTTTGGGGGCAAGGTTGTTCACGGGAAAACCTGTACACTTTTTCATATCCCTGTGGCCTCATTGGCTGCCTTATCTGGCCCCAGAGAGTGGAATCGGGAACGGATCCAAAAGGAAGCCCGGTGGTGTGTGAAAAGGCTTTGCTCAAGTCTCATCGAGGGCCGTTGGTGCCATTAAAATGCTGTCTAAGCCAGGGCGAGTCTTCTGGCCCCTGCAGACTTTCTTGGAGTCTTCCTAGGACTTCAGTTTAGGGAACACAGTAGATGCTCTCTGAGCCCTGGTCAGTGGGCTGAGCAAAGGTCTGGGCCTGTCCTGGGAGGAGCTAAGGCCTATCTGCTCTTGGCTGTAGGCAGGTCACCCTGCCCTCTCTGGGTGGTCATGGGAATGCAGAGTGACGGCTCCTGCTAATCTATCCTTCGGGGCCTTTGAGGGATGGTAACTTGTCAGCAGGCAGACATTTATTGTTTCCGAGGGGGTTTCTGAAAACTGCTGGAGAAAATAAACTCCAGGGACTCTTCAGCAAATTAGCTCCTCAGGGTATTTCTAAGGGCTGTTTTCCTTTGTCAGCCTCACAGAAGCCTTGCCTGCATCCTGCTTTTCATTGACCCATGGAAATGTGTTACCTCAGAGACATCTTGAAGCTCTTCTTAGGGTCCCCCTGAGGTGTGTCGGGAGAAGCTTGATTGAGCGTTTGCCTTGGCCTGACTGGTCATCGTGTCTTCGCATCCCTGGCCAGAATAACGCAGTGCAGAGAGAGAAACCCAAGGCTAACTTCATGTGCTGAGCTGCGGCTCAATCATTAAATTATACAAACCCGGACGTCATTACTACCAGCCTGGCGGCACTATTGGTGCTAGCCTGAGAATCTATTCTTTTGAACTTAGTTTCTACTTTAGAATCATTTTCTTGTCTTTCTGAAAGGTTTCTTAATGTCCGTACTCACCAGGGAAAAACCTCCAGCAAGCTATCCTAGGAAAGTTATAGAGTACGTGAGTTCTGAGTTTGAGGGTCCCAGAATAATCTATCATTGCATGTCCTTTTATGCTTCATAACCAACTGGAGGACAGTCGGAAAGGGTCCTTCCTGTCAGAATGGGGGGATAAAGAGGAGTTCTGAAGAAAGGGTCAAGAACCAGCTTAACACCACCCAGTGGTGTCATGGAAACCCCAAAGGCAGTGGAGCCAGTTGTCTGCCACAGTTGGGTGGATGAAGATGGTCACGTCAGTGCAGGGTATGGTAAGGGTACATACATCGGGGTCCCCAGGCCCTGGGTCGCAGACCAGTACTAGACCATGGCCAGTTTGGAACCGGGCTGCACGGCTGGGGGTGAGCAGTGGGCGGGAGTGAAGCTTCTTGTATTTACAGCTGCTCCCCATCACTCACATTACTGCCTGAGCAAGCCTCCTGTCCCATCAGCGCAACATTAGATTCTCATAGGAGTGTGAACCCTAAGGTGAACTGCACATGTGAGGGATCTAAGTTGCATGCTCCTTATGAGAATCTAATGCCTGATGATCTGAGCTGGGGAGTGGCTGCAAATACAGATTCACATTAGCAGTGAGGCTTGACTATACTTCCCCTGCTTCCATTCATTGAAAAATTGTCTTGCATGAAACTGGTCCCTGATGACAAAGAAGTTGAAGGTTGGAGACAGCTGTCCTATGTTGTCCATCCCTTCAGCATGTTATATGGCCCCACATGACTTCCATCGGGGGCAGGGTGTGCCACCCTTTGCTGACCTTGACTTCACTGAGTCTCTGTGACTCAAGGGTGGGCGCCATCTTGGAATCTTGGAGCAGCTGTGAGGAAACCTGGCTTATGGTCTTGCTTGGGCATGTTGCCTACCCTGACACCAACTGTAAAACCTCATAGGCTAGGGCATGATCCAGGGCAACAGAAGTTGCTTCTCGCTTCAGTCTGGCCAACTGCAAGCTCAGGGTACGTAGCCCAGCACACCTGGAACTCACCTACTTGCATTTAATCCCACTACACGAGTTGTGGCGACCCCGTGTTTGATACAAGTTGCAGGCAAACTTGTCTCTCTTAAGCTAGTGGGATCAGCCCAGGAAAACTGCAAATCAGAGCTGGCCTTTTGTCAGATGAGCCATGTACAGATTTTTTTCCTCTGGGTCCCTTTTCTCCAAATTTTGATGCTCCTGGACCCGGGTATCACGAGAAAAAGACCTCGAGTTTTTAGAAGTTACTTGCATAAATGCGCACACGGTGTCCCCCTCTTCCACTTGGAAATATGTAAAAAATGAACTTCATGTTTTCTTTGGATAAATTACTGACGTGAACTCTTCTTTGGAGTCCTTACTAGCTGACTTATTCGGGCTCCTTGAGGGCTTTTTCATTTCCTCCCTTTCTTATGAAAAACATTCGAAATGCCATTCAGGTTGAATACCCCCTTCGCAGAGAGACCTTCCTTGACCATTTATTTTTTTATTTTTATTTTTTTGAGTTGGAATCTCACTCAGTTGCCCAGATTGGAGTGAAGTGGTCGCTCCCGGCCACTACAGCCTCGACCTGCTGGGCTCCGGCGATCCTTCCGCCTCAGCCTTCCGAGTAGCCGGAATTACAGGCGCGCACTGCCACGCCTGGCTGATTTTTGATTTATTGCAGAGATGAGGTCTCGCCAAGTTGCCCAGGTGGGTCTCGAACCCAGGGGCTCAGGCAATCCACTCACCTCAGCCTCCCAAAGGCGCGGGATGACAGGCTGAGCCACCGAGCCCGGCTTCCTTGACCATTTAAAAGAACCACCCGCCCTGCAATTCCTACCTCCTGCCCTCTCCTTGTTTTTATTTTATAACAGGGAGCTTCTGTCACTATCTGACATCACCTTATTCATTCCACAACACGGATTTGTTTCTTGCGTCTTGTTTGTCTCACCACACCAGAATGGAAGCTTCAGGAGAGGAGACGGGGTCTTCACCTCTCTTGTTCAGCACGGAACCCCCGCACGCAGAGCAGTTCCCCACGCACTGTGTGTCCCCATAAATATCTGTGGAATAAAGGAGCCCTCAGGCCTCTCGGAAGCTTTAGAGTAAAAGGAACCAGCCGAAGTGTCCCTGAGGAAGGTACCCGAGCAGGTGGAACTCGGGCCAGTGGGAGACACAGGCCTTTCCTTCTTTCCTGTGTCTGCCTCAGTGGCCCATTCATCAGCCTCCCTCCCACCCAGCCCTGCTCCCTAGGCCGCCCTAGAATGGTCCCCGTTGGGCTATACTTGTCAGGCACCAAGGACTATGCACTCCTCGATCTGCCCCAGGAGGCAGACATCATTTCCCTCCCTGGACACATGCAAAAGGAAGGGAGGCTCAGAGAGGACCGGGACCTCGCGGAGCTGAGATCTGAACCAAGTCTCTGTCCTAAAGCCCAGGTCCTTGTGCTGAATCATCAGTGAGTTTCGTGGTGGACATCTTGGGCTAGGAGGGAAAGAACCTTGCCGCTTATGGGACCGGTGAGGGAAATGACTTTTATTTGGGTTGGTGGCCTTGCCATGTACCCAGGTCCCCTCAGTTTGGTGGCTTTCTTCCTCCACCAGCATTGGCCTCACCATTGAGGTCAGCAAAAGATTATGTGGAAAGAGAACCCAAAGCCCAGAGACACAGGCTCCGGCTGCAACCCCATAGGTCCCTTGGCCTTTCACTCATGAAATAACAGTGACGTTAGGAGGCCGAGGTGAGAGGATTGCCGGAGCCCGTGGGTTCGAGACCTGCCCAGACAACTTGGCGAGACCTCATCTCTACAATAAATCAAAATTAGCCAGGCATGGTAGCGCGCACCTGTAATTTCAGCTACTTGGAAGGTTGAGGCTGAAGGATTTCTAGAGCCCAGCAGGTCCAGGCTGTGGTGGCCGGGAGCATGCCACTGCACTCCAGTCTGGGTGACAGAGTGAGACTCCAACTCAAAAAAAAGAAAAAGAAAGAAATAGCAGTGATGGGGGAAGGGAAGTAGCCGGGAGGAGTGCTGGTACAACCAGAGGTGTTTCTCAGGCTGAAAAGGCTATGGCGCCAGAAGTGGCCAACAACAACAAGTAGACGTGATGAGTCTGCTGGACTCACCTCCTGAGACAGTTAGGTCACACCAGGCATTTGGGACTGGACAGTTTCTAGGGTGGCTCCGTGCTGCCCAGCCAGACACCGCAAATTACGTTTCGGGAAAATGCATTTTCAGGCATTGAAGCAGTCACAGTCATAGTCACTGAAGAAGTGGCAATCAGTTCCCAGGCAAGCTCACAGCTGTCTTGGCCAAGGGTGCAGTTGTACAGTTATCACTCACAGTGTCTTCAAAGCTCCATCTCTCTTTTTTTTTTTTTTTTTGAATTGGAGTCTCAGTCTGTCGCCCAGACTGGAGTGCAGTGGTCGCTCCCGGCCACCGCAGCCTCGACCTGCTGGGCTCCGGCGATCCTTCCGCCTCAGCCTTCCAAGTTGCTGGAACTACAGGCGTGTGCTACCACGCCCGGCTAATTTTTGATTTATTGTAGAGATGAGGCCTCACCAAGTTGCCCAGGTGGGTTCGAACCCGCGAGCTCAGGCAATCCACTCACCTCAGCCTCCCAAAGGCACGGGATTACAGGCTGAGCCACCGAGCCTGACCCAAAGCTTCATCTCTTTCCCTTTCCACATCCAGTCTCTTATCTTGTTCCAGGCATGCTTCCTGTAAAACGCTCCCTCCACCCCCTTTCTGTGTTCATGTGCAACGCTTGGTTATGGCAACCAGCCTCTTTTCTCAGTCCAGCAAACTAGGCTGCATTTTGGACAAGCCACTTGGATTCTGGGGATGCTGCAGTTACTGGCTCGCAGTAGCTTAAAAACAGAGTAAAGATTCCTTGCTCCTTTCACCCTCTAAGACTCCTGCCATGGGCCCTGGGGAGTCACCAAGAGAGCCCTGGCCTGGAAGTTAGAGTGAGTATCTTACCTCTACCCTGCCTCTGCAGTTTGGAGAAGCCCACAGGAGTTTTGGAACCTGAGCTTCCTCCTCTATAAAATGAGGTGGTAGAACCAGTCGATGCTACTTTTCTTTTAGGATCCTTTTAGCTCACATCTCAAGCTCATTCCAGACCAGACCTCCTTGCTTGCTGTGTCTCTCAATTCAATTGATTTATTTAACCCATGCATTTGGGGGTGAATATTAGTTCTTGGTGAGCAAAAACAAAAACAAAAAATCCCAAACTTTTAATGCATTCAGTTCAGACATTCATACAGTAATAAATAAATATACTACATTTGTAGTATTAAAATCAAAATTCTGTGGAAGAGTATGGTCAGTAAAAAAAAATGCTTAAAAAGGTTCTTTAGGGAAGACCGTAATGAAAAAAAGGTTGAGAAACACCGATTAAACTATAATGTGCGGTACCATGATGGGTATGAAGCCAGCAAGTAGATGACAGTGTCTTCTCCTTTCTAGAAGCCTCTCTAGGAGGCATGACCACACTTCCTGTCTTGTTTCTCCCAAACCACGTGTCTTTTTTCCTTTCTTCTAAATCCTACTCAACATTCCCTTTTAGTGGGGCTTATAGGTACACCTACTTACTCTGGTGGTCACAGCTCACTTTTTGTGGCTTCTCTTCCCTATAGCTATGGCATTGCTGGCTCTACCAACGTGACAGATGATCAGGTTAAGAAGCTGGATGTCCTCTCCAATGACCTGGTTATGAACATGTTAAAGTCATCGTTTGCCACCTGTGTTCTTGTGTCGGAAGAAGATAAACAAGCCATAATAGTAGAACCCGAAAAAAGGGTGGGTCTGTACTTTCACTGTTGAGGGTTTTAACGCAACCGTTTTTCTTCCTAGCTTCATGCAGAGCTCCACTTGCTTAACCAGGATGGGTTTCTGCGAATCTCCCTAGATCCCCCGTCATCTTTTCACAGGTTCCGCCTCGCTACCACCATGGCTCAAATCCTCCCCTCGCCACTGTCTACACCACCACCATGGTTCATGCCATCATCATTTCCCCATGGACTCCCATGGGCTCATGTCCATTTCTCATTTCTTATTGCCATGTTCAAGGCTCTGCAAAGCCTGGCTTCTGTTGACAACCTCTTTTGTTGCATCTCTATTGAACAAATCCCCAGTCATTACTCCCTACCTGTTGCCAACCCACACTGCTTGAAATTCTATTACCTCTTGGTGCACTGGAATCCATTGGAATCCCTGTTGGTCTGATTGCTTTCTTGAGGGCAGAGAATGAATTTTATTCTTCTGTACCTCAGCATTTAGCACGAAGCCAGGCATGTTATAGGGTCTTAGTCAAAAATAGTTGTTAAAAAAATATTGTTGAATGAAAGCATATATCCAGTTTTTATAAAACAACAACCATTCTAATTTTTAGAAAACTTTTGAGATTAGGAGGGCAGTTACATGGGCTTACTATCTTTCCATGTTTGAGATGGCCTGGTGACATAAAGGAGTAGAAATAGAAGGAAAGCAAAACAACAACAAAAACAAAACAAACAAACAAAAAAACCCACCAACAATCAGAATAAAAGTTAAAGAGGCTGTCTATCTTGACCTTTATTAAAAGTAATGGAGTCATATCTGACTAATTGTTTTATATCATTCCTAAACTAGCACTAGATGTCAAAGATCATATTTTTCTTTACTGGACCTTTCTAAGTCTTTGGCAGTTGTAGACATATGGTTTGAATTTGTTTAATATTCTCTACCAAACACTCCAAACTCCTCTGATTACAATGTGTGGCACGTTCCCCTGTCTAGTTTCCAGTTTCTTCTGCATGGCTGAGGGTGATTTGTTGAGAGTAAGAGGCCAGGGCATCATTTTGACCTGGTGCAACACATTTAAAAATTACATCATAAGGTGGATAATTTGGAGATGGAAAATTCCCAGTGGTATGCTGATAAACTACACCTAAATACAAACTAACCAAAAAAAAAATCTCTGATATGTTGCATCTACCACTTCCAGTGGTGTAAATACCCTCCCATGGTTACTGTTAAGCTACCAACATGACACCACTGAAAGCACAGTAGGGAAGAGCTGTGCACAGTTAGCTTTTGAGTGCTGATACCACCAGCTCCAGCACACCATTGAAAATCCCATTCAAAAAATGAATCTTTGGTAGTCCCATGACAACAGAGAGTTATCTCTTCTGGGAATGACACTAGGGATATTGTTGAGAACGCTATGCACCCCTAACTCAAGTGGCATCTATAAGATCTGCATGAGAAGTTTCGTGTAGATCTCAACTCTAGAAATGTCTTTGCTTCACCTAAGGAATTACTATTTTTTCCCTTATGAATAAGGGGAAATGAGTGACGTAAGCTTGTTTTCATTTCTCCTTTCGCTGCCAGGTAATTCAATCCAAAATTATGATCTGATTATATCAACAATGTAGGATATTATGATTTCTCTGTAATTTATCACCTTCATCCACACCTCCTATTCTAAGTGGTGTTTTCTCTGCTTAATGATCTATCTGCTTGTCGATCTATTATCTATCATCTTCATTTTGTATTCTGCTTCATATCTTCCATGACCGAGCATAAATAAATAAGACCCACATTTCTCGAACTTTCCTCCAGATTCCCATTTTTTGCTCCCTTAGTGTCTACTCTGTATCTTGTTACACTATTTTACAGTTGCATTTCTTTTTCTTTGCTCAGGGTAAATATGTGGTCTGCTTTGATCCCCTCGATGGGTCTTCCAATATTGACTGCCTTGTGTCCATTGGAACCATTTTTGGCATCTACAGAAAGGTAAAATGCCACATATAAAGCAGGTGGTTTTGCATCAAAAGAAAAGTTAAGGTTGAACATCCAGTCCCATTTCACTGTAGTGGAGCAGCCAGAATGTACACCATGAAACCTTGCGAGACGTGAATAGATTTGTATCTCAAGTTCGAAGATTTCCAGCATTAATGCACAATGAAGATCCATTGGATTGTTAAAAGAGAATGTGGTAGTAAAACATGGGTGGAAAGCGAAGTATATTACAGTCTTTTAACTATATCTTACTTTCTTTTATGATGGATAATGAGATTTTAAAAAGGAAGACAATATAAATTAAGTGTGGTGATGATACTATGTGAACTGGGAATTGTCAAAGTATGACAACAATAGATGTTATGTGTGTCTAAACTGTCCTGTAAGTCCTCTGAATCAGGGCTCTACAAACTATAAACCCTGGGCCAAATCCAGCTTGTTGCCTGATGTATACAGGCTGTGAACAAAGAATAAACATTTTGCATTTTTAAGTAGTTGAGGAAAATCTAAAAATTATATTTAATGATCCACAAAGTTTATATACATTTAATTTTCACTATTCATAATGATGTTTTATTGGCATGTGGTCATGCTTATTTGTTTAGATGTAGCCTTTGGCTGACTTTATGCTATACTGTCAGGCAGTTATGATAGAGACTGTATGACCCATAGAACCTAAAATAGTGTCTGTCTATCTGTTTGTAATAGAAAGCACACTGGTACAGGATGAGAACTCAGGCCCTGCCCTGGGTCTTCTAACTGTGTGACCTGAGCACTCAACCTGCCTCCAGAGTATCTTTCCTTCTTTCTTTGTGTGTGTGGTGGTGTGTGTGTGTGTGTG
>NW_007258765.1:209548-217706 GCF_000164805.1 Carlito syrichta
GTACAGCAGTGTGTGTGTGTGTGTGTGTGTGTGTGTGTGTGTATGAGAGAGAGAGAGAGAGAATGTGTGCTTTCAATTATATAGACAGGTGAAAAACGAATGAAAGCCTGTGGACCCATCAAAAAACATTATAAAATCTAAAATACGTCCTCTTAGCTTCTGCTCTTGTGTATTTTAGAAATGAAACCTCACAGAGTTGCAGCTGAGCCTCTGTTTCTTCATCTTAACAAATGAAGCAGTTAGTTTAGCTGAACTCCATTCCAGGACACAAAGGCATTAACTTAAAAAAGTAGACCCAAGAGTGCCTGCATAATCAACAATTGTATACCTAACCCTGAATTGTACCCCACGTCTTTATAATAAAAAAAAAGTAGACCTACATTTTTACTTTATCTCTAAGTATCATGAATAATTTACTTTCAAACATATGCAAAGCAGAACCATCGTGGCACAGCTATCTGTGGTCATTGGAGTGTGTTTGCTTTTGTCTTGGGCGACAGGCAGATCCACACAGAAGTCAGTTTGAGTAATAGAAGGTTCTAATTCTCATACCAGAGGGCAAAGGCAACAATTTTTCTGTTTTCCAAGTTATGCCAAGAAACATGCCATTCTTGTTACAGACGTGGAGGGACATGATTTTCTCTGCAAAGTATCAAGTCTGTAGCATAGCAAGAGAGGTTCGTAGCAAAATTCTTCCCTGTGGAGGAGACCTTTGGCTAATAACTAACCAAACCTAAAGCGGCCAACCCCATTCTCCACCTCCACCTCCCAAATAAAACTCTTAAAAAATCTAGAGAATTGAGAGACATTGGCTATCAACTAAAAAAAAAAAAAAAAAAATCAAACCAGCTTGCAACAGTGACTTAAATTATGAATGCTAGACATAAGTCTCAATGAACCCAAAGTGACTCTCTTAAAGATGGAAAGAAGACCGGGCTCAGAGGCTCAGCCTGTAATCCCAGTGCTTTGGGAGGCCGAGGTGAGTGGATTTCCTGAGCTCGCGGGTTCGCAACCAGCAACTTGGCGAGACCTCATCTCTACAGTAAATCAAAAATTAGCCGGGCATGGTAGCACGCGCCTGTCATTTCAGTGACTTGGAAGGCTGAGGCGGAAGGATCGCTGGAGCCCAGTGGGTCGAGGCTACAGTGGCCAGGTGCATGCCACTGCACTCCAGCCTGGGTGACAGAGTGAGACTCCAACTCGAAAAAAAAACAAAAAGATGGAAAGAGAGGATGAGTGTGATGCAGCTCTCTAAGTCATTTCAGTTTTTGACAGCCTTATTGGTTATTTGAAACCGTGTGACAGCTTGTGGGGCATAAACATTGATGTGTGTGTTGCTTCCAAGGAGACCCTTTCTACTTTCTGCAGAGATAACTCTTAGCTAAAATTCAACCCCTTGGTGCACCTGCTTAGTGGGGAGTGTCAGTAATGGGGACTGTGCCACACAATGCCTGGAAAAGGGCTGGAAAGGCACCTGGAAGGGCATGTGGTCCAGGGTTCTATGTGGTTCCTGCTGTGGCATCTCCCCAGGGCCCACCCAGTCTCTGGCTGGAACCTTCCAGAAGGGGCAGAGTATCCCAAGACGCTGGCCAACCATCATGGTTCATCCAAATATTGTGTTGAAATCTGTCTCGTTATTGTGCATTTGACTATTTATTTATTTAGAGTTGGTATCTCGCTCTGTTGCTCAGGCTGGAGTGCAGTGGCATGATCACAACTCACTGCAGCCTCAACCTCCTGAGCTCAGGCTATCCTCCCACCTAAGCCTCCTGAGTAGCTGGGACTATTCAGGTGTTGCGTAACCATGCCCAGCTTCTTTGTTTGTTTTGTTTTTGTTTTCTTTTTGTAGAGATGAGGTCTCACTATGTTGCCTAGGCTAGCCTTGAACTCCTGGGCTCAAGCAATCCTCCCACTTCTGTCTCCCAAAGTGCTGGGATCACAAGCATGAGCCACTGCACCCAGCCTTCATTTGATCTTTTAGAGCATCAGAAAATAAGATTATTTTACATGTTTGGAAACAGCTCTCCTGTCTTTCCAATCTCCCTCCACCCTCCTCTCACCTTTTTTCCTCTTCTTTAAGGTAAACAGCTTTCATATGAGATGATTTTTAGAACTCTCTCTAGCTTGGTCAACCTCTATGGTCACACTCTAATTTGCAGTGTCCTTTGAAAGTATCCAGTCCGCACCACTAAAAGCAGGATTTCAAAAGGAGAGTTTAGTTGCCCCTAGGAGGAAGACCACTGGTGACATGACATCCCTCCTTCCATCCCCCTCTTATGCTTGACCTTCTCTTCCAAGACCTTAAGTCTTTTCCTATACACCTTATGGGGTGGCATGGAATAAAACAGAAATCAGTACCCACGGCAGGTAGTGGTCTCAGATAGGTAGAGAAAGGTGGGGTCTGGAGACTCTAATTTTGCCAAGTGCTTTATGCTTGTTGATCCTCGGGCACCTGCAAAAGAATGGAATCAATTCCCTAGGAAGAAAGGCATGCATGCTTAGAATCTGGAGGAGGAAATTCATCCTTAGAAAGGGCACCAGGTTAGAAAAAAATTCCTCAAAATCCATGACTCCATGATGTTATTTTATCTTTCTTTTGAGTATATGGATCATATACAAGTGATACTATTTGTGTGTGTGTGTGTGTGTGTGTGTGTGTGTGTGTGTGTGTGTGTGTGTATGTGTGTGTGTGTTGGGATTTCATTCTGTTGCCCAGGCTGAAGTGCAGTGACATGATCATAGCTCACTGCAGCCTGGATCTCCTAGGTTCAGGCAATCCTCCCACCTTAGCCTCCCAAAGTGCTGGGATTACCAGCGTGAGCTACTGTGCCTGGCCAAGTGTTACTATTTCTTACTCCATGCAAAGAAGTGGAAGTATAAAGCGTTTGGTGACAGTATGCCACTGTCTGTTTACTTTTGCGACGAGCAGGCATGGATGGTTCTGGGTGAGGCGAATCTCTGAGGGACTTTCTTTGGTGGAGAACTGGTTACTCAAAGCCTGTAGTGGAAGGAGAGGCTAGTCAGAGCCTGGATTTCTCCCTCGATGCCACTGGCTTCAACGGAAGCTGGCCATTGTTAAAACAAGTCTCTAACAGGTGGTCCATATTGACAAAGGTCATTGGTTTTATTAATTCCTTTTATTCGAGGTTGTGCATTGACAAAATTTGGAGTTGGGGGAACCCTAAAAGTTTTGATTCTATGTTTAGTCTGTGTTTGACTGCATTGCACCATGTGGTGAATACAGACTAAACTAAAGCAAATAACTTAACCCAACCAGTTAAGCAACCACCTAGCCAGATAAAAACCATGAGGAACAGGGATGTGGGGAGAAGGGGAGAAATGGTTTTAGAGACTGTGTGTGTGTGTGTGTGTGTGTGTGTGTGTGTGTCGGGGTCTCACTCTGTCACCCAGGCTGGAGTGCCGTGACATGATCACCACTCACCGCAGTCTCAAACTCCTGAGTTCAGATGATCCTTCTGCCTCAGCCTCCAAGGAACTGGAAGTACAGGTGCAGGTCACCACGCCTGGATAATTTTTTTTTTTTTTTTGAGACCAGGTCTTACTATGTTGCCTAGGCTGGTCTAGAATTCTTGGGCTCAAGTGATTCTCCTGCCTTCGCCTCCCAAAGTGCTGGGATTACAGGCATGAACCACTGCTCCTGGCAGTGTGTCAGTGTTAGTACAAGAATCACCTGTGGTGCGTGGTACAACACAGATTCCTAGGACGTACCGTAGAAAGTCTGGCTTAGTAAGTCCTGGCTGCTGCCCCAGAATGTGCAGTTAGTAGGTATCCCAGATGAGTCTAATGGTCTGTGGTCACTCTTTCGAAAATTATAGGAAGAAATCACCAGGAGTGTGCTGGCTGGCATGCCCTCCCTCCCCAGCTCTTTGATGTAGATCACCCTAGTTACTCTCAGCTGCTAGGACCTCTGACTGGGGAAGGAATAAATAACATTGAGGGAAAATGGCCCCTTTTAATTTCTATTCAATTCAAACAGAAAATTGAAGCTGAAAGATTTCTTTGGGGCTGTTTTGAGAAACAAAGAAGTCATTCAAATGTTAATTATCGCTGGGCGTGGTGGCTCAGCCTGTAATCCCGCGCCTTTGGGAGGCTGAGGTGAGTGAATTGCCTGAGCCTGCGGGTTCGAGACCCGCCTGGGCAGTGAGACCTCATCTCTACAATAAATCAAAAATTAGCCGGGCATGGTAGCGCGCACCTGTAGTTCCAGCTACTCGGAAGGCTGAGGCGGAAGGATCGCCGGAGCCCAGTAGGCGAGGCTTCGGTGGCGGGGAGCAGCCACTGCACTCCAGTCTGGGCGACGGAGTGACACTCCAACTAAAAAAAAAAAAAAAGTTAATTATCAGTAAGAGATCATGCCACTGCCCTTAAGGGGTTCCCTTCCCTAGTATTAGACAAACTGTGGGCCACACGATCCAATGGGCTATGTTTTTAATGAAAAAAATAGAAAGATTAGAGTGCCTGGCAGGTTCTAAGTGTAGAAATTATTTTGTTAAATTTTTGCTCTGTGTGTGTGTGTGTGTGTGTGTGTGTGTGTGTGGATTGGTACTGGTGGTTTGTGATATAAAATGTATTTTTTTTTTACTGTGGGTCATGATGAAAAAATTGGACAGCATCTGCTCTATCCTGTAACGACTCTGGGGCGATATCCCGAGTTTCCGAGAACGGCCTTGACGTGTGAGCGGTATGGATCCCCCAGCTCCATGGGGCATGTGCTGCCGTTGGCAAGGGCTTGTGAAGTGGACTTCCTCGCCAGACTTGCTGCCCTGCACCCTAGCATCAATTTGCTTAAATGAAGCTGGAGTAGGCGGGTGAAAGACATCAATGCCCCTAATAAGATTACATCAGAGGGAGCTGGAAAGAAGGCATGCTCTTTTTTGGAAGTGATAATCGAGAGATGAGGGAATATCAAATTGGAAAAATTGGAGGAGGTTCCTGATTGGAAAGAAGAATCCGAATGCAGGAAATTTGGGGGCTGGTGGGAAGGCTGCCGTGGCAATACAATCAGGAGAGTGCTGATGTGTGGAGGACGGCCCTCTGGGAAGGGCCCCTTGCCCTGTTTCATTAGAAGAGCACCTCGACAGTCTCACCTGCTAGTGGTTGAGCTGGAGGAGAAAACCACAAGACAGAACAACACAGAGACACGTTTTGTTTTCTTTCTTGTTCTAGAAGTCAACGAGTGAGCCTTCCGAGAAGGATGCCCTGCAGCCAGGCCGGAACCTGGTGGCAGCCGGCTATGCGCTCTACGGCAGCGCCACCATGCTGGTCCTGGCCATGGAGTGTGGGGTCAACTGCTTCATGCTGGACCCAGTGAGAGGTCGGGCAGGAGGCCGGGTGCTCGGTGGGTGGCTGTGAGCGAACGTGTGTTATGTGTGTGTGAGGGGAGGGTCAGCCCCGTGGGAAAAGCTGTCCAGGGAGGGCCAGGAAATGGTGCTGGGGGCGAGAAGGAGGAAGGAGACGGAGAGGCCGTGTATACGTCTGGGAAAATCAGGGCGGTGGGCAGAAGAGGGTGTCTTGGTTTCAAGATGAATGATTTAAAGCAGCCATTCCTCAGATGACTCAAATGCCCACCGAATAAACGAATGAAGTGTGCTGGAAGGGGAAGACAGGCCAAGGCGAAGGAGGGGCGGGGCTCGCTGGAGTGTTCCAGCAGCTGTTACTATGGGGAGGAGGGGCCGAGCTTTGCCATGGCTTCCAATGGTTCAAGAAACACCGGATTAAAAAAATAAAGTAGTGTTCCTCGACGTGTAAAACCCTGTGCTAGCCAACTAAAACACATTTATGGGCCAGATGGGGCCTGTAGATGGTCTGCTCGCCACCCACTACCTCCATGTCGAGCTTTTCTACCTTATTTTCTTGGAGGTTGTTTTCCTGAGGTGAATGGGTGTCTCAGCTGAAGCAATGGATGGCGTTGTTTCTTCAAAAGTAGATTCCAAGTTCATTTGGTGTTGAGTGCATGCACACAAACCTTCGGTTAACCCTTGCTGTCTTGATAAGGCTTTGATGAACTCAAGGAAATTAAAATAAGACATGAAATGAAGACTTAGCCTCCTTACAGAGAAAAGTTACCGTATAGAGAGGAGCCTACAGTATTCACTAACAGTTTTAATTTGTGGATGATGTCTTCTACATGTCCATTAATTTGACTTATTTATTGATTCAGTTAGCTGACAGTTGCAACAGAGAAGGTATATTGGGGGAAGAAACCTCTTTAAATGTTTGGTGCAACTAAACCTACCACTGAAACCTAGACTCTAATTAATAATCTTCAATACATTGATAGCTTCATTGTGTGTGGCCCAGGGTCTCAAGGGGAAATGAATTGGATTTATAAACTTTTTTAAATTGTAGAAATGTTCTCATAGGACATTAATGAAGCGCTTTATGTACACAGGGCTTTTTTGCTGACAAATTGAACACAAGGTACAATCAGCAAGCTGGAATCCTCCAAGAGAAACAAGTCGCTTGAGTCCAGGGTTTGTGTGTGCAGCAGAAAGTATAAATCAACACAGGCTCCCTTTGTCCCACGTGCTTTTATAGAACTGGACTTTCACCTCCTTGGAAGCATGGGTACTTAACAAATAAACAAGGGTAGGGTAATAGCGCCAGTTAAATTCTCCAATGAGGTGTCCTCGGGGAGAAACAGTGGCAGAACCAGAGCAAAGTTCCATCTGAGCCCAGGGTGCAGTTTGGGAATCACTGATGTTTGCTGATTTAGGCCTTGCCAGATGTTTGCTGTTTCTCCAGACATTCTGCTCGTTGATGAAAAGATGCCAAACTCTGTAAAATATTTCAAGATGGCTTATTTGGAGCCAAAATTGAGGACTTAAACCCAGGAACACTCATCCTCAGGAGGTCCTGAGAATAGGTGCCCACTCTGGTAGAATGGAGGCTTGGTTATAGACATTTTAGGAAGGCAGGTGTTACAAGAAATCATAAATCAATACAAGTGAGATTTTCATGGTTTGGCCCAGGAAGATGGGACATTTCTAAACAGAGACTTGCAGGTCAGAGGTGGATTCAAAGATTTCTTTTTTTTCTGAATTGGATGGAGTCTCACTCTGTCACTCAGGCTGGAGTGCAGTGGCATGCTCATGGCCACCACAGCCTCGATCTGCTGGGCTCAGGTGATCCTTCTGCCTCAGCCTTCTAAGTAGTTGGAACCACGCCACCATGCCTGACCATTTTTATTTTTATTTGTAGAGAGGAGATCTTGCCAAGTTTCCCAGGCTAGTCTTGAACCATGGGGTTCAGGCATTTCTCTCACCTCTGCCTCTCAAAGTGTTGGGATTACAGGCATAAGCCACTGCTCCCTAGCCCAAAGATGTCTTGACTGATAATTTGTAGTTCCTAGTTAAGGAATTTTGGAAATCAGTAGAGGAGATGCTTTGTTAAGATGAGGGGGTGGAAAACTCCAGGTTTGTTGATATGTAGATGAAATCCTATATGTGGCAGACTTCAGAGAGGAGAGATAATTGTCTTACGATGTCCGGGAGTTCCCAGAGACAGCTTTGCAGGGTCTCATGATAATTTGATTTCCTTTTTTGTTAGGTGATGTAATGCCAGTAAGGTTGGAAAGCAGACTTTTTAATATATAGGGAAATAGAGCAATAAAACCTTATCTGGTGAGTCCTTATCAGGTGTGCCCCCCAAAGCCTTTTAGTTTGGAATTTGGGTAAGGCTTTTTTTTTTTTAAAGGTCAGGTTTAGTTCTCATGCTGGTGCCTCCTTTGTTACCTTTGAGTTGATGGAAGCATAGAAAAAATTAAGTCTCTTCTCGTTTCCATATTGCAGGCAACTGTCTCCAGGAGTAAGTTTCTGTGTATTTGACAGTTTTTTGCCCTCTGCAGACCTAAATGTTTGGAGGAACCATACAGGTCTGCTGGGATTTGGCTAGAACTCTTCTGCATGCTATTGCAGGAAGGGGTCAACCTCCCACTAGAGATATGCCAACGGCTTCTTTGAAATTTTGGCCCACAGCAAGGACATACGATGAGGGGGGACCCACAAAAACCTGGAATTTATTTATAAAAAATCGTGTGTTTGAATGCCTGAGCCTGCGGGTTCGAGACCCGCCTGGGCAGTGAGACCTCATCTCTACAATAAATCAAAAAATCAGCTGGGCGTGGTAGCGCGCGCCC
>NW_007258765.1:217726-218772 GCF_000164805.1 Carlito syrichta
AAAAAAAAAAAAAAAAAAAAAAAAAAAAAATGGTGTGTTTATTCTTACATGTTTAAACTTCAGTCACCTTCGAAGTACTCTCCATTTGATGCAATGCACTTATCGAGACACTTTTCCTGCTGCTCAAAACAGTTTTTGAACTCATTCATTTTGATGCCATTTAGTGCCATTTTTTGTTTCACCTCTTTCACATGGGCAAAACGTTTCCCTCTGAGGACTTGTTTCATCTGGTGAAACAAAAACAGTCGCTCGGGAAGAGATAGGGTGAGTAGGGAGGGTGGGGCACCGGGATCAGGCCGTTTGGGGTCCACAAGTGCTGAACGTTCTGTGCCCTGTGGGCAGGTGCGTTGTCATGGTGGAAGAACCTGTCACCTGTTTGCCACAACTCAGGACATTTCTTCCACAATGCAGTATGTCACAACAACGCTAGCTGGTATACTGATGCCAATGGGCTCCTAGAACACATAGCAGCAAAAGCCTATACTACAAGGGGCCTTGCCCTCCAAAGAAGTAATTCTGATTTTTGTTTTTTTTTGTTTTTTTTGAGTCCCCCATTCATACTGGTTTCTGCTAAAACCACCTCAGCAACTCTACTTGCATTTCTAGCAGGCTTTAACTTTCAAGGAGCTTTTGCATCTCGTCTCCACACACAAGAGGCATCCCTCCTTTGCACCTTGGGTGCTCTGGCTGGGTGCCAGGAGTGGATGTCAGGGAAGCATGGCTTCCTGAGCTCTGCTTCCAGCGCCTGTTATGAGATGACTTCCCTTTCTAGACTTTTTTTTTCCTGTAAAGACATTTATTTATTTAGTTAGTTTTACTGATTATTATATTTGTGGTCAAGGTTTTCTGAAATACACAAAAACAGCATAGAGGAATAAAAGAGGCAGCTCACACTGATATTTTCTAATGGCCACTGTTAATTCTAGTCTCTCCTCTGTCCCTCCCTTTCTAGTTTTTTTTTTTTTTTTTAGTTGGAGTCTCACTCTGTCGCCCAGACTGGAGTGCAGTAGCCGCTCCTGGCCACCGCAGCCTCGACCTGCTGGGCT
>NW_007258765.1:218864-246825 GCF_000164805.1 Carlito syrichta
CATGCCCGGCTGATTTTTTGATTTATTGTAGAGATGAGGTCTCACTGCCCAGGCGGGTCTCGAACCCGCAGGCTCAGGCAATCCACTCACCTCAGCCTCCCAAAGGCGCGGGATGACAGGCTGAGCCACCGAGCCCAGCTCTTCCTAGTTTTAACATACTCCACAGGGGCAGGAACCAACCTTTGCTGTGGGAATCCCCAGAGACAACTGAGACATGGCTGAGGAGAGAGATGCCGATGGGCCACTCTTCTTTCCAATTCTGGCATCAGTGGAGCAAGCTCCTCCCCAAATGGGCAAAGCCTCAATCACCTCCTTATCAGTGACACAACTGGTGCCCCTAAAACTCTTAAATTGAGAGCGATAGGAGTTATGACACACCTTTCCCCTAAATTCGAGTCTCCTTTGAGAACCGAAACCCCGAAGGCATTAGCTTAGCCCTGGGCCTACATGGGAGCAGCCAATCTGAGAAAAATTTTGCTCACCAGTGAGCAAAGGTGTCTGAAGTTAAATATGCTGGGGCTCAAAACTTGGGGCCCTACTTTGTTCTAGAGAAACACTCAAGAAGGGAAACGTGATGAAGATAGAGGGGTAAAGCCAAGGGCAGTCTTGAGCACCAGTCTGTACCAGTTTGGTGTGTGTGTGTACAGGCATACCCATTTACATATTGCTTTGGACACACAATTCTTATTTGCTTCAGGTTTTGTCGTGGTTTCACATATTTATGCCCTCTCCACTTCCCTGTGGTCTCTTTCTTGTCTTACTGAAATCATTTGCGAGCAAAGTCAGAAGTCTCCTTTGTCACCTTGATGACACCTGCAGCACTCTCTTGCCTCCCTTGACCTCATTCACAATTCTTGGATAGTGGCGGGTGTATCACCGGTGTCCTGGGGTGATGTGTGACCCTAGGCCACGCCCTCCAGCCCAGCCCAGCCCTGCCCTTTGCCGGCCTTGCTTGGGGCTGGGGGAGACAGCTTGTTATGTCTCCCTACTTTTCCTTCCTTGTCTCCAAAGGCCATCGGAGAATTCATTTTGGTGGACAGGGATGTGAAGATCAAAAAGAAAGGTAACATCTACAGCCTTAACGAGGGCTATGCCAAGGACTTTGACCCTGCCGTCACTGAGTATGTCCAGAGGAAAAAGTTCCCCCCAGTAAGTGAGGGGCCGAGGGGCCGGGGGCGGGGCTGGTGCAATGTCTAGGCATCTGTGACCACAGGCAGCTCTGGGGGGAGGGGTGTCCCCTAAAAGGAAAAGGGATTTAGGGCCTGGGACCTCATTTGGCACTCTTGAGTTGTGTAGAAATCTGTTGATGGAGGTGAAGGGAGACAGAGATGGAAGTGGACTGGGTTTGGATCCGCACCGAGCCCGTGATTAGGTCCTCACCCAGGCACTGGGAAATTCTTGCCCTCAGACTTTGAAATCAGTGTCCGTTTCCACCTCTACCACTGTCTCTTGGCAGAAGAAAGTCAAGAGCACTAGGTCAACCAGATGAATGAGTTCATGGTCCCAGATGTTACAAAATGTCGTTCTGCTACTCGGGCACCTGCCATGTGGTATCTGTCCTTCCTGTCCTGATATCTCAAGATTGAGAGTGTCCATCTTGGTGTCTCTTATGAATTAGTGAACGCAAAGAGAAGAAACGACTGCAGAGCTGGCTCTTTGGGGGGCTGTCTGACTTTGTTCAGGAGCCACTGACAGCTGCTGTTTTCCAAAGAGGAAGCACAAGGGTTGTTTGCACAGCATCCGAAGCCCTTAGGGCCAGCCCCAGGCTTTCTCTCCAGCAAATCATCTCTCCTTTCACCTTCCTCTGGATTCCCCAACCCCTGCCAGACACACACTTAGTCCCACAAGCTCCACTACCCCGATTCATTTCCTCTCTACATTGCTAAGTCTTTGCTTGGGGAGTGTCCTCTCCTGTAAAATACACGCCACCCCAGCCTCTGCCTAATTCCTTAGCTTGGCAAAAAAGCTTTAAGGTGTTCCTAAATGGTACGATTTATGCGATGCCTGCTCCAGCCTCACAGCCTCTTTGGGGCTTCCGTGCGTAAGCTGACCTATAGTGAGATGCATCAGAGGTTGTCTGGATGATTCCACTTCCTTCCTGCTTGTTGGGAAAAGGATTCTCATCACATTTCTTAGCACAGCCCCAAACACATCATACCTTGGAGGTGCTCAGTGAAGAGATGCAGAATCAAGTAAGCATAGGGGACACAAAGAAAATGCCCTTTCTGTGTTTTCTGCAACCCTAATCATTGCTGGTCTTAACCATGCAGGATAATTCAACCCCCTATGGCGCCCGCTATGTGGGCTCCATGGTGGCTGATGTTCACCGCACTCTGGTTTATGGAGGGATCTTTCTCTACCCCGCCAACAAGAAGAGCCCCAAAGGAAAGGTAAGCATGTCCCCAGAGAGTGGTTGAGGAGCAGGAGATTTCAGTTTCAGCCCTAGCGACTTGATTTAGGAAGAAAGAAAGGTTATGGTGGCTGTTATGCTCTCGAGGTCGCTGAGGATGTCTGGGGAACATTCTTTTCTAGATTCAAGGTAAAGCCAGGTGATATCAACTAAACGTAAAAATGGTCTCTTGAGAGCCCTTCCAATGCTGTGGTAAAAGAAAATCAGGAGGGGGGTGCAGGTTCTTAGAGCTTCCAATGGGCATGTGGTCTGGCTTGGGCAAAATAAATTCCATTCACAAAGTGAAATAACACAGCCCAGTCTCATTTCCAAGGCAGCAAATCAAAGCATTTCAGATAGAAGTCTTCTTTGATTGCTTTCAAAAGGCATAAAATAGGAATCACTAATGAGCCTGCATGTGCTACTTGGAAAGTGACACCTTTTAGGGAAATAAAGAATCTCTGGGGAAACCTGGAGCTTTCCGGTGAGCTGTTACCACTGACTGCACCGGTCCAAGCCCATGGCGTCTCCAGCAGGCTGCAGGGTGGGCTCTGCTTCCCCATGCTGGCTAAGGGACACCCTGCATTTCTCTACACAGGATGACAGTGTGCTTCTGTCCCAAGTCTGTTTCCTCTTTATTTTTTCTTTTAAAAGACAGATTGCCTTTTTTAAAAAAGTGTGAGAGAAGAACAGGAACAACAACAACTACTTAAGATAGTTAGAAATCTATATATTTTGGACATATTCAGGTCTTTATTCGAGGCACATGAAGCCCAGCTCACTGAAAGCCTGCTTACCTACTTAAAACACTCTTGCAGTGGTCACCTCAGGCATCCCAGCTTATGCAATTAGCTTGCATGACAGCATTGTCCTCTAATGCCTCAGAAAATTGTTCTTGAACACAAATACTGAGGCTCCTCCTTTCTCTCCGTTTTAAAAAACCTGGCCGTGATACCTACATGGAAACAGAGTCAGGAAACACCTGCAAAAGGCCGTCACTCCGTAGGCAGACTGCATGAAAATGCATACGATAAAAAGTTAATATTTGAAAGTAAATGCCAAGATGTTTAATATACTAAATTCCAACCCCCGAGCCTTAGGAGAATTGTAAAAGGAATGCATACAGAGTTGCAAACAATATTACACTGTTTGGAGGAGCCGGTCTGCTTTCCAGATGTCTGCAGCCAGACACTACCATGGCTTTTTTTCAGTGCTTTTAGAATAGGCAGCCCTCCATCCAAAACATACAGAATCACTCATTAAGCCGAGTTTCCACGCTTTAAAGAGGAGGGACTCATCGGTCCTGCCCAAATGCTATTCCGTCCCGAAGCCAGGTGGTCTGTCTCACATTTGCATCATCTATTGCTGGCTCTGGCTTGATGAATGGCTGAATTTAACCAAATAGTTGACTTTTTGTCTCGGATGCCACCGGGGGTGGTGGGAGGGCCCTTTTGCCACCTCACAGGAAGCAACAAGGGAGTACCAGTGACCTGTGGAACAAGCCCCCTCTCTGTGCAATCCCTTCTGGTACGAGGCGGCTCTTGGGCCTTGTTTTCCAGCTGAGACTACTCTATGAATGCAACCCCATGGCCTTTGTCATGGAGAAGGCCGGGGGAGTGGCCACCACTGGGAAAGAAGCCTTACTGGACATCGTGCCCACGGAGATCCACCAGAGGGCGCCGGTCATCTTGGGGTCTCCTGACGACGTCATGGAGTTCCTGGAGATTTATCAGAAGCACTCTGCCAAGTGAAGAGCCGGCCTTGCCCACGCCCCAAAGGAGTGCCTTTGGTCTGGACCTTTTATCTTACGCGTGGTTCCCTGCAGCCTCCATTCCTAGACAGCAGAAATAGAGAGCATGGGTGTCTTCGCCATCAAATGCTGCATAATGCCTAGCGCTGACTCTCCAAGATGCTCTCTCGAAAGTGTCACTGGTGACCGAGATATAGTTTGAGAGGATGGAGGAGAAATAAACAGATTCTTTCTTTTAAAGAGAAGACTTGTTGCTTTGTGTCAAATAATGACGCCGATGATGCTGATATTGCCCCTGACGCGTGTAACATTAGATAGCTCACGTAATCTTCACAACAACCACGAGAATCAGTTACAATGCTGCCCCCGCCCTGTTATTGCGGTCAAACCAGGCAAAATAACTCGAAGATCCCTCTCCTCTGCCTTTGTTTGTGCGTTCTGTGTGGTCTTTTTGATGAGCTGCCAGTTCCTTCAGCGGGGCATTTTCAGTGGCCGCTTGTTCACATTCTGCCGTGATGCGTCCACAGGCCCGGAGAAACAGCGGCACCAAAAGTGATTCTTTTGAATCTCAGAGTCGGACTTGATCCTGAGAGGCTTGGATACCACCTTTGGACAGTTGAGGGTGAGGGAGATCGCCTCTCCTGAGTGTCACGAAGAGATGCGGCGAGAACCTGGCAGGAATCTGGGCTCTAGGTTGTCACGTCGCTCTTAAGATGGGAGACCTTTCGACTTCCAATCAAAAGAGAATGCAAATGTTTGGCCATGAGGGATTTTTTATTGAGTTCCTCAGTATCAGCATGGGTGGGATATGTAAAGAGACTCCATGCCTCCTCAAAGGGTAAACTGAGGCAAGGTGGGCTGGTGCTGTGGGAATAATGCAAGATTGCAACAGAGAGAAAAGAAGCAGAAAGCAAAGTTTATTACTCACTTTTCACATTTGGAAAGGGGGCTGGCACTCAGGTGAGTGAGGCATGGAAGGCTGGAAACTCAGTGTGTTTAAGGGCCTTTAAAGGGAGAGGGATTTAGACCTGGAGGTGGTCTGGGCCAAAAGGAATGTCCAGAGTTGTATCCTTTGGTTTCCATAGTAGACACGTGAATCTAGTATCTTGACATTGCCAGGCATCAATGTCTCATGATCTCAGGTGGTGAGCTGGAGATTGGTTATGGTCGTATGATAACATTATGCCAATAAACACACCTCCTGGTGGTGTGCTGGAGGTCATCACAGGTGACCAATAACAATGGATCAATACGAATGCTTAAAAGGTAGATTGTTAGCAAGACTGGACATTGCTTAAGGGGTTCTGTGGAATCACTGTTTTCTAAAATTAAAGCATTTTTCTTGTTAATGATTATAGGGTAAAAGGACGTGGGGACCATGCAAGCTGTGTACCAAGGGAATGTCAAGGGTGAGACCCAAGCAAAATGGTTGTGCTGATTCTAAATGGCTACGTGATATCCTAAATTTCTAGGGTTCCCTCCTTTCACCTCCCCTTTCCTACCCACAGATCTGATATTTGCTTGCAGGGGCTCCATAGGTGTGCCCTTTGCCTTCTAAGTTAAAACCACCGTACTTGGCCTTAAAACCAAATTCTACGTCTTTTAAGCAGATCAGCAGAGGGGCTTCTCCACAATGGCCAACTTGCTTCTTGGTGTCCTCTGCCGAAAGCTAAGAAAGCATCCTTCCAGTCTGACTGGAAGCGCATTTCCGCCCTGGCCTCGCCACCACCGGCAGGCTACAGACAGCCTGTACCACTGGGCATTTGAAGGGACGCCTCCATTTGACGGAAGCAGGAGCTTCATTTGAGCATCACGGGCCCTTAAAGCCCCAGAGTAGCTGTGATCCGCTCCCCTCATCCAGAAGGGGGAATACTTTCAAGATGCGTGTAGTGCGGTAAATGGTGCCCCCCCCCCCCAGTCATGTTCCTATCCAAATCCCTGGCACCTGTGGTTGTGACCTGATTTGGAACAAAGGTCTTTGCTGGTGGATTTAAATTATGGATTAAGATGGGATCAGCCTGGGACCTAGGTTAGGGTGGGTTCTAAATCCAACGACATGTCCTCTAAGGAGACACACAGAGCAGAAGGCCACGTTAAGGTGAGGGCAGAGATGGAAGTGATGCCGCCACAGGAAACCAAGGAATGCCGCAGGGAGCCAGAGGAGGCCAGAAGGACTCTTTCCTAAAGCTTCCAGGGGGCGTGCAGCCTTCCTGGAAACTTGATTTTGGACTTCTGGCCTCCAAAACTGTGAGGGAATACATTTCTGCTGTTTGAGTACCCAGTGAGTGGTCCTTTATGGTGGCAGGTCTAGGAAACGTTTGCTAATCGGGTATGTACCTTAAGGATCTAACTCACGTCTCGCATGCAGCAGAGGCCAAAGAGCAACCCTCCTTCACAAGGCTGTCCTCATCAGATAGGGGATGCCAGTAGCTGATGACTGCATGAGCCGGGGGACTTGAAGGGTTAAACTCAAGATGACCCCGCCCTCTCATGGAGATGCTACCCTTGGTTTCTGTCAGTACTGGAGTACTGCTATGAGGTGCAGCTGCTCCGGGAGCATCCACAGCTGGGTGTGGTGGGCGGAGAAGGTGGTGGGTGGACAGTGGCCCTGGTGCTGGGAGCTCTCGTGAGCTGCAGAGAAGGCAGCCGGCACCAAGGCTGACTGGAGGCCTTACACTGGAATCATGGTGGCTTGAGCTCAGGGCTCGCCTCTGCCACTTCCAAGCTGTGTGAGTCTGGTGGAGACCAGCCAATCCTCACCACACCTATTTCTCTTCTGGACTCACAAGAGGGCTATGTCTCCCAGTCTATCTTGCACTTAGGTGAGGGGCCACAGTTTTTGGTCAGTGGGTGGGTGGTAGAAATAATGTCTATGATTTCTAGATTTACCCCCACCCCATGCAGAATCCTTTATCCTCTCTCTTCCCTTCTGTGCCACCTCTGAAGCTGTGGATTTTAATGATGGGCTCACAACATGGTGGGAGCCTGGGGGCCTGAGACACTTCACAGTCTATATCATCTTGGGATGGGAAGGAGAAATAAACCTATCCTGTACAAAGCCACTGGGATTTGGTGCTTGTTTGCTACTGCTGCATAACCTTGACTATCTGTACTAAGCTAGACTGAGCTAGGAAACTTTTTTTTTTGAGTTGGAGTCTCACTCCTTCCCCCAGGCTGGAATGCAGTGGCATGCACGCTCATGGCCACCCCAGCGTCAACCTTCTGGGCTCCAGCGATCCTTCCACCTCAGCCTTCTGAGTAGCCTGGAACTACAGACGTGTGCTACCACACCTGGCTATTTTTTATTTTACTGTAGAGACGAGGTCTCACCAAGTTGCCCAGGCTGGTCTCAAACTGGCAGGCTCAGGCAATCCACTCGCCTCGGCCTCCCAAATTGCTGGGATTACAGGCTGAGCCTCTGAGTCCGGCCTAGCTTGGAAACGCCTAAAAAAATTTACCTGAGCCTCAGTTTCTCCACCTGCAAAATATTAATTCTAATGACTATGGTTGTGGACAAGGCCATTTTCACTCTAAGTAAGAGAAACCCTCTTATTCTGGCTCTATCAGGAAGCGAATGTGTTGGAAGGATTAAGGGGGAGTTCATGAAATCCAGTACCTATTGTTTACCTAGCCCCAAGGACACATCCAAATCCCAGCATAATCATCCAATCCACTGTATCTCTGTCTCACAACAAATTCCCAGGAGAAAATATATGATTGGCTTAGCTTGTATCAAGTGTCTCCCCCTGGTCCAATCAACTGTAGTCAGAGACCTGGATCAGATAAAGACAAAAGGTGGCTTAGGGTTTTTAAATCTCTTATGGATAGGGTACACTCTTCTTCAAGATGGAGATCATAGACTGAGAAGATACCCCAAAGATAACTGCCATGCTATAAGCAGGAATGTTGAGATTTCAGGGGAAAACATACTTTGAGATTATGTGAGAGAGCGTATGGAAAGTATCTTAGCAGAAGTTTGCAAGAATGGTCCTTCAGTTAACAGTCTAGAGTCATGGTCTCCATCCAACCCTCCAGTGAAGGGGCCTACCCTACGAACTGCCCTAAGACTGCCTTAAACATTCAGAGGGTCCGTTTGTCCTGATCACTTAGACTCAGGCCTGTGAGGATCTCTCACTAAGCACAGTAAGACCCCGGATAGCTTGTGGCCACCAGTGTATCAGTATGAAACGGATGTTTCCCTTCCTCTAGGCTTTTTCCACAGCTGCTCTAGAAGTTTCCATGCTGTTGTGCGCCCTGAAAGAACTTTGCCATTTGTTGAAAGGTCACCAGCTGCACTTTCAGACCACGTGGGAAACTAACTTCTAAGACGTAAATGTAGCTGCAAAGGGATAGGACAGCTGCACCTGTGTTGGCCTGGGCTGGTTGGTGTCATAAATAGCAGGCTCTCCCTCGGATCCCTCTATGGGGCAGAACTGACTGCTTATAAACAGCACTAGCCAATGCATCTCCCCTCAGCCCCATCCCCAAATGATCCCGCCTTCTGCTCATCCTTGACGTCCATCGTGCTCGGCCATCGCAGCCTCTCTTGCAATTCATGCTGAAGCGCCGATTTGCTTGTCTGTTTCACTTCCAGTCTGTTGTGAACAGACCTGTTTATAAAACAGAATAAAGAGAACTTCTGGAATGGCCAATACACACATGAAAATAGGCTCGACATCACTAACCATTAGGGAACTGCAACTCTAAGCCACAATGAGATACCATTCCATACCCACTAGGATGGCTGTTACAAACAAAACAAACCAGAAAACAAGCGCTAGTGACAATGTGGAGACGCTGGAACCTTTGCTCATTAGTGGCGCGGCTGCTGTGGAAAACGGTATAGCAGTTCTTCGAGAAATTAAACATAGAATTATCATACAATTCAGCAATTCCACTCCTGGATAGACACCCCAAAGAATCCAGAGCAGGGACCTGAACAGATGTTTGTTCGCCATGTTCATAGCAGCACTATTCACAATAGCCATGAGGTAGAAGTAACCCAGGTGACCATCAGTGAATGACTGTGGATAGACAAGAAGTAGTACATATATACCATGAAACGCTATTGAGCCTTAAAGAGGAAGGGGATTCTGACATATGCTACAACGTAGGTGAGCCGTGAGGACATTATGCTGTGAAATCAGCCAGTCACCGAACGACGAATACTCTGTGGTTCCGCTTATGAGGTCCCTAGGGTCGTCAGATTTATAGAGACAGAAAGCATAATGGTGATGGCCAGGGACTAGGTGATGGAGAGAATGGAGTTTTAGTGTTTAGTGGGTGTAGAATTCTAATTTGGGAAATCTGAAATGGGGATTATCACCATAATCAGGATGCAGAACTGTCCCATCATGCAAAATAAAAAATCCTTTGTCCTAGCCCCCCCCCAAATCCCTGCCTCCTGACAATCATGGAGCTGCTCTCTACCGCCATGTTTGTCTTCTCGAGAATATCATACACATGCAATCGTACTGTACACAGCATTTTCAGACGGGCCCTCTCACTCAGCACAAGACCCTGAGATTCACCCGCGCGACTATTGTTGTTGTTTCTGCTGCTGAATAGTGTTCCGTTTTATGGATCTGCCAGTTTGTTTATTCATTCACCGCCGAGGAACATTTGGGTGTTTGCAGTTTCTGATAATTATGACTTGAGCTGCTGTAAATCCTTGCGTTTGGGTTTTTGTGTGACTATGCATTTTCATTTCTCTAGGGTAGAGGTGACAGTCCGCTTGGTGGGAGGGGGGTGCTGTTTTGCACGATCACGGGGAGCCCTCTTATTCAGACAACAATGTTAGATGGAAGCGGAAGCCTGAAAACCAACAAACTGGGCTGCCCTCTTCACCTCATAGCTACTGACTGGCCCGGAACTGGGAAGATCCAGCAACTGCTCTTCCCTTACTTACGTCAGAGGAATCATCGCCAGTCACCCCGTGTGAGTCAAGCCTTACTTGTTAATGGCAACATGACATATTAACGTCAAAGAAAGTTCCGTTCTACCATCCTCCTGGTTACCAGAAGCTCCCGGGAAAGGAAAAGAGAGTTTTCTGTGTTTGATCTTGGTGTGAGATGGGACCTCGTCATGGTTTTGATTTGCATTTCTCTGATGATTAGTGATGTTGAGCATTTTTTCATGTTTGTTGGTCACTCGTAAGTTTTCTTTAGAGAAGCACCTGTTCATGTCTTTTGCCCTCTTTTTAGTGGGATTATTTGTTTATTTTATTCTTCCTGTTGATTCACTTAAGTTCCTTGTGGTTTCTGGATATAATTCTTTGTCGAATGCATAGTTTGCAGATATTTTCTAACATTCTGTAGGTTGTCTACTTATAGTTTCTCTGACTGTACAAAAGCTCTTTAGTTTAATTAGGATCCCACTTGTCAGTTTTGTTTTTTGTTGCATTTGCTTTTCAGGACCTGGTTATGAATTTGTTGCGTAGGCCAAGGTCTTAAAGAACACTTTCTAGATTTTCTTCTAGGATTTTTATAGTTCTAGGTCTTAGATTTAAGTCTTTAAACTAACTTGAGCCAGAGCAATAAATAAAGCAATAAAGAACTGAAAGGTAACCAAAATAGGAAGAGAGGAAGTAAAATTCTTCCTCTTCACAGATGATAAAATTCTCTATCTAGAAAACTCTAAAGATTCCACTAAAGTACTCCTAGACCTGATAAGTGGCTTCAGTAAATTCTCAGAATACAAAATCAGCATTCAAAAATCAGTAGCATTTCTACATACCAACAGTGTTCAAGCTGAGTACCAAATCAAGAGCACAATCACATTTACAATAGCCACAAATGAAATAAAATACCTCGAATACATTTAACCAAGGAGGTAGGAGATCTTTACAGCGAGAACTACAAAATGTTGCTGAAAGAGATCAAAGATGATATGAACAAATGGAAAAACAGTTCATGCTTAGGACTGGAAGAATCAATATTGCTAAAATGTCCATACTGCCCAAAGCAATCTACAGACTCAATGCAACTCCCATCAATGGTATATCTCTTTTTTTTTTTGAGTCAGAATCTCACTCTGTCTCCCAGGCTGGAGTGCAGTGGCACGATCATGGCCACCCCAGCCACTATCTGCTGGGCTCAGGCAATCCTTCTGCCTCAGCCTTCCAAGTAGCTGGAATTATAGGCGCATGCTACCACGCCTGGCTAATTTTTTGATATATTGTAGAGACGAGATCTCACCAAGTTGCCCAGGCTGGTCTCAAACCCCTGGGCTCAGGCAATCCTCTCACCTCGGTCTCCCAAAGTGCTGGGATTACAGGCTTGAGTCACCGTGCCCGGCCTATTTCTCTTTTTTTGAGACAGGCTCTCACTCTGTTGCCTGGGCTAGAGTACCATGGCGCTATCCTGGCTCACTGCAGTCTCAACCTCCTAGACTCAAGTAATTCTCCTGTCTCAGCCTCCTGGGTAGCTAGGACAACAGGCTCATCCTCATGCCTGGCTAATTTTTTATCTTTTGTAGAGACAGGGTCTGATCAGGTTATGTTGCCCAGGCTGGTCTTAAACTCAGGGGATCCTCCTGCCTCAGCCTCCCAAAGTGCTGGGATTACAGCCATGAGCCACTGCGTCCAGCCTCTTATCAGTTGTATTTCTCAATGTGATGATATTGTTCTGAATTAATTATTACAGTAACCACATTTCATTTGGATGCTGACACCTTTGGAAGCAGTGATAAAATGTGTTGTCAAAACTTTAAATAATAAAGTTGGGGATCATGAAGTCTAATCTACTCATTTTTAAAATGAGACATTTGGCCGGGCTCATTGGCTTAGCCTGTCATCCCAGCAATTTGGGAGGCCGAGGCCAGTGGATTGCCTGAGCCCGCGGGTTCGAGACCAGCCCGGGCAACTTGGCAAGACCTCATCTCTACAATTAAAAAAACATTTTTTTAAATAAATAAAATAAAATGAGACACTTGAGTCACAGAGTGGTTACAAATGACTTGGCCTAGTTTCACTGTGTTGCCTGGGCCATGGCTGGCCTCCGAGATGAGACACCAGGTCTTTGATTCCCAGCCCAGCCTTCTTTCCTTTGTACTTTCATGGGTATAGATTTAGTAACACACTGGTCTGATCCAGGCAGACATTCTTGTTTTATTATGTACATGTTGACCTGTCTGTTTCGCACCAGATTATATAATCATGCCTTTTCTCATTCCATATTTTATCTGTGTTACAAAGGGTATCTGCTTTATGTGTGTGGTACTTGGTTGTAGAAGGTGGTGGAAATATCCTAGAATGGGAGGAAATATTGTACAAGAGTGTGAACGCTGGCATCAGACAGTCCTGAGTTGAGACTCTAGTAGATGTGTAATCCTGGGCACATTATTTAATTACATGAAGCCCTAGTTTTTTCATTTGTAAAAATAGGGAAAACAGCATCACCAAATACAATCTTTGGCTAGATGAAGCGTGTACACACTAGGTTAGAAGTGTCTGTCTCTCTCCATCTATTCAACCTCTCAATGTTAAAACGTTGAATTAACCTTCATGGAAATCATAAAAGGGAGTATGGAATCCTATATTCTTTCTATGAAGAGTTGGCATATGTCTTGGTAAATAAAAATGAAACCCCCTGCCAAAAAAACCCCTGGGTAGCTAGGACTACAGGCTTCAAACAATATCCTCACATAGCAGTTCCTTGACTGGGGCTGTATCTTTTTTTTTTTTTTTTAATTTAACTTTATTTTCTTTTATTTTAAAGATGTGGGGGTTCAATTCAGGATTAGGCATATAAGTGGTCATCGTACAGGTAAAGTTTGAACCTTCCTTTGGTTCTCACTTTGCCTGGTTTGAGATTAGGTATCCGTATTGATGTTGTGTCCTCCACCCCAACCCCTACCCTGGCAGTATCTTGCTACTGCCAATCCCTTTCTTATAGTATTATGACAATTGTTCAAGGCCCGGTTATGAGTGAGAACATATGGTGCTCTGTTCTTTGTTTCTGTGACAGATCACTGAGTATGATCGACTCTAAATCCATCCAAGTTGCTGTGATGTCCATATGTTTGTCCTTCTTTATGGCTGCATAATATTCCATTGTGCATATGTATCACATTTTTAAACAATTCAGTCCAGTTTTGATGGGCAGCATGGTCGATTCCATGTTTTCACTATCGTGAATAGTGCTGCATGGAGTCGTGTCTTACTGAAGCACTTGTCCAAGTACACACACAAATGTGAGGATGTTATAGAAGGATGTTACATATGGATGCTTGTCACAGCATGGCTTGAAGAGCAAACTTTTCCAAAATGGTCTGAATGTCCACACATTGGAATGCAGCAGGTCTCTGTGTTCTGACTTGGATGTCCTCCCAAGGTGTTTTGCTGTGGCAGGCACTTTAGACGGGTTGACCCAATACCAGTGCCTGGCCCCAACAGCAAGGCATCACCACATGATACAAATCTATCTGATGCTACCCAAGTGGATATCTGCTGGGGGTGGGAGGATGGTATCCGAGGACATTTTTCTTTCCTGATAAAAGGGCACTGAAGTGATTGGAACTGCATTTTCTCCTCTCTTTGTATCTTCAGCGTGGGCTAGACATTCAGACTCTGGGGGCATTTTGTGTCCATGAGATGACAAGAGACAAAACGCCGCAGACCAAGGATGACAAAGAAGAGACAGAGGGGGTTCCCATATGGGACCTATGAACAGTGGAATGAGTGCCAGCAGCCTTGCCTAGCAAACCCATGGGCTATGAGGAAATAAACCCCCACCTGTATAAATTATTCTACGTCTTCTATGATCTGCAGATAAATACTTTTTTTTTTTTTTTTTAGTGGAGTCTCACTCTGTTGCCTAGCCTGGAGTGCAGCGGCACGCTCATGGCCACCGCAGCCTTGACCTACTGGGCTCAGGTGATCCTTCCACCTCAGCCTTCCAAGTAGCTGGAACTACAGGCATATGCTGCTATGCCCGGCTAATCTTTGATTTATTGTAGAGATGAGGTCTCACCAAGTATTTATGTAATACTATGGATAATCCACTCCGCCAGACACACCTACTAGAAATAAAAAGCACTCTTTTCGGAATTATTGGAAAAAGCTCTGACTAAAGAGATCCCAGGGTGGCCATTATTTGACGACGTGACCTATGCCCCAGATAAGATCCCTGCCAGCCTGTCACCTCTATCCTCAGCAGAGTCAGGTCCTGCAGTCGGTACAAGAAACCTCTTGAGCTTGGGAATAAGAGGGTTCTATGCTTCATTCTTATCAGCTGGATTTCTCACCTCCCACCTGTTCCTAAATGCCACATCTTAGGATGTTTAAGGAGAGGAACTCATCGAGGGAAAGTAAGTCTGTGTTTCCGGGAAGCCCCGTTCTATTTACAGACTGCTTGTTGCTCTGGCCACAGCCAGCACCAGCCAGGCCAAAGAGATTTCCTTGAGGGCTCATCCAGTTATTGCAGTCACGTGGGTTGGGAAGACCAGCACAGGTTTCTTCTCGGCTTCCACACTTCGGAGCTGGAGCCACAGCCCTGGGAGAGAAACAAGGTTTCCTGCAGGGAGGAAAGGATTGGAAGCCCTCTTAGCCACAATGCTGGAGAGAAACCCCTTCGAGACGGACATGCTCACCCTGACCCGCTACGTGATGGAAAAGGGGCGGCAGGCTATAGGGACAGGGGAGCTCACCCAGCTGCTGAACTCCATGCTGACGGCCATCAAAACCATCTCCTCGCAAGGCCAGCCTGGCCAACCTGTGAGTTCCGGGAAGCAGGTGGGGTGCAGGGCACCCTGGGTCCAGCCGGGGTGTGGGAACTGCAGGTGCATGGGCAAAAAACTGGGTCCAAAGCCGAAGGGCCATATGTGCCCCGGAAGTAGGTTGCATTGCATCTGTGCTTTGATAAAGGGGTCTTTGATTTGCTTTGAGAAAGGAACAAAATACTTCAAGACATACTATGGAGGCAAAAAAAAAAAAAATATATATATATATATATATATATATATATATTTTTGAAGGCACCACTTATTATGATGATAGCCAAGTATAGTGACTTATTGCATTAAAATAGACATTGACTTATATTTGCATAGAGAGAGTCTTGCTGGCACAAAGAAACAGAGGGGAGACTTGAAACCTCTCTTTATGTCCTTTGCGGCATGAGCGTTTTACTTTCATGACCTTTGCCAGTACGTTAGAAGCTGGAAATCATTCCCAACAGAAAACTTGGCAGGGCCCTGTCCTGCGTCTTCCCCCTCACCACCAAAAGGAGTCTTTTGCTGGCTATGTGTTTTATTTCTTCTGTGTGACTATTTTCGTCTCCTTGTGTGCACGAAACTAGGAAGTGCCAGGCCTGTGCGGGGTGGAAGGAAGGGGTGGCGGGGAGAGCAGAGGGTCCTTCTGCTTGGTTCCCTTTGGTGTTTTATCCACGCACAGAATGAGGCTAAGGTCACGCTACAGCTGCTGATGTCAGAGCCAAGGGTTCGGTTCAAGTCTATCATAAAAAGAAACCGTCTTTCTTTGGACTTCCATTTTGTTTGTAGTAATTTCAGTAGAGATCCTCTTGGGAGATGAAGGGCCCCATATTTTGGGGGGATGGGGAGAGGAACCCGAAATGAAGAGCTAACAACATTTAAAATGTTTATGCTTAACAATTTTGTGCTTTTAACACAAAAAAGTGATAGCGTCATATGACAAGATGTAACTATGATAAGGTCATTACAGACTGTATTTACAGAAAGTTTGGTGACCCAGGAATGGGACCCCAGTTAAAGAGGCATGATGCTGACTTTGATTCCCATCTGTGGATTGCTATGGCTGTATCGTTCCCTCGTTTGGCAATAATGGCCAAGCTCTGCACTTACGGGCCTTCTCAGATGTGAGGTGCAGTGTGTGTCCTGTCCTGCTTCTGCCAGGTGATGACCCTGCTGGGTGACACTAAGGGGACTTTGCTTCTGTCTGTATGCCCTCTCTTAAACTCACTGCAGCTCTCTGAGCACCTCTCAGGATCATTCACACATGAACGGGGCTCCTCCACAGTGCAGGGCTCCGGGCTGGGCAGCGGCTGCCATGGTAGGGTTCTTAATTATCGGCTGCAGCACTGACTTTGTGGCAGTTGGGTATCCAGAGGAAGCGGCCTTAGGAACTGTGTACTTAAGGCGCTTCTCTAACTTGGCGATTCCTACAGTGTGACCGTAGGCAATGACTGACTCTCGCTAGAACCTCAGTTTCCCCATATGTCAAGTGGAGAGGATAGGGATAGTTCCTAAATTGTAGGGTTGTTGTGAGGGTTAGCGAGGCCACAGGGTGACAACTGCAACAGATGCGCAGTCACTGAGACTGCCATGGTTCCAAACCCAGACCTGGGAAATTCGCTGATGGCTGATACTGCCAATGACCACTAGGTGGTAGACACCGCCCGTGGAAGCCGTGCTTCGGGAATTCCACTTTTTCTGGGCGGCTGAGGTGGGGTCTTGGGTTCTGATCGGCCCCGTATTCTGCTAATTTAGACAGCACCCTTCCCCTGGCCCTGTCCACAGACACCTAGAGGGACAGTGGGAGAATTCATTGATTGGAAATTCTTCGAACAAGATACTCAGATTATTTTAAAAGAACCCTGGAGTTGCTTTCCAGAGAGTGAATTTCATAGTGTGTTCCTACTTATAGTGCCTGGGATGGTGGTGAAGAAGTGAATGAAATTAGCCAAGTCTGTTTCTGATTGTCCTTCCCTGTTCAAGTAGCACCACGCGACCACAGGGCAATTTTTAATTCAACCCGGCAGGATGCTATGTGCAGATGTCAACCAAAACTGGGGGATCCGGCACTGGAAGGCCACTGTCCTTTATCTCTTGGAGTCCTTAATTATGCTGATGGGTCTGATTCTCTGAGCCCCTCCCACCCCCAGCCTTTCCACCTTCCCGTGCTGTGCATGGGTCTATACTGCAGTGAGACTGAATTTCGGTTCATCTCATTGGGAGACTGAGGAAATATGACAATACCCCCAGGTGTACAGGAAGCCAGGTTGAGAGTCACGGCTGCCAGACAGAATCCGCCTCCTCTGTACTTAGAGCGTGGAGACTGCAGAGTCGTGGACGGAAAGGATGCTGCTGGCTTTGGCATCAGGGCTCTTTGCCGGAGTCGGGGCTCTTTTAGGGACTTCCTTCAGGCCTCTGTCTCTGCAGGTATGAGATCGCGGGCAGCGTGAACGAGACGGGAGATGAGGTGAAGAAACTGGACGTGTTATCCAACTCCCTGATGATCACCATGCTACAGTCTTGAACTCAGAGAACAAAGAGGCGATTATCACAGCCAAGGAGAGAAGGGTGCGTCCTGGGGCTGCAGTGTAGATGGTGGGAAGAAGCTTTGCTTGCCTTTTCTCCAGTTCCTGAGCTTGTCCTCTATTTCGAAATACCTGTTTTCTGGAAACAAAGGATGGTGCTCTTCTTTAGCTGAAAATCGTATGCTTTCTAGCGAAAGAAGACTCGACAGCACGGCAGTGATTCATTCAGGAAATGAATCAGTATGGTTTAGGGAAATGCCTCAGTGGGTGGGCGTTCGTATCTATTCACGTAATGTCCCTGAACACGTGCTGCATTTTCTGAAGCTTGAACGCAAGAAAGTCCAGTAAACAGTAGAGTTCCTGCAAAGAGCTGTGCAATGCACCCCTTATTCTCCCCTCCCCTCTTCTCACCCTAGCCCCCATCCCACACAATTCCTTGAGGGGGTTATGATTTCAGCAGTGATTTCTTCATGCCTGACAACGTTTAGACTCATCTAGAAAAGAAATCATAAATATCCCATGCTCTTGCCTTAACATGGCGATAAAGTCAGTGCGGGGTATGACTGGGAGGGTCTATATTCATTATGGGTTCACGAAACAGCTTATTATAGAGGGTGGTTTGCTGGTGGTGAAAAAATTCAGCCCACGTTCAGCTGGAATATAACATAGATGCTGGGACCTTTGACCTTTCTTTTATACATTGGAAACTAGGACAAGAGGCCATTTCTTTGTGATTATCTGGAAGAATGGAAAAGATAACATAAAGTAAAACCAGATTCGTTAAGCACCTACTTGTAAGCTTGTTTTATATTATGTAAGCTAAGTCACACCTATTATTTCCAACTTTCAGTTGCAACTGATACGACCCTCATTTTTCTCATCAACCTAGTGGACCATCTGTCTCCTCCCATGAGCCTGAGAGACTCAGGTCTTCATGCTGGTTCTTGAATGTGCCACACCTGCTGATCTGTCTGCCTAGAATCTTCCCTCTAGGTCTCCATGAGTCTTCCTTTCTTCACTCCCATCTGGCCTCTCCTCACGTATCACCTCCCTCACTGCTCTCTCGCCCTCGCCCTGCTTAGATTTTCTTCATGGAGCTTCCCACAATCTACTTACCTCACTGTGGACGTGAGTAGAGCGGGCCCTGGGCACCTTTGGGCGGTAACCCAAGTCCATCTTCTGCTTCCTGCCTCTTCCCTGCAAGGTGCTCATTCCCAACCTGAGCTCCTGTCACATCCTCAGCTGCTCCGAGCCCTGTTGGGCCCAGGTGGAAGGAGAGGGTGGAGCCAGAGCAGGCCACAGAGGAGAGCCATCCCAGGTGGGTGGGACCTCCAGCACCCGCTGGGGGCATCCACGTGAGGGCAGGACTGGCCTGAGTGGTAGGGTCCCTGTATGCTAGTGCACTCTGCCCTCCTGAGTCACGGCTGTTGTGATAAGTCTGTGCTTTTTGATTTACTGCTGTCTTCCACACACAGCCCCGACACAGAGAAACTGTGCTGATTGGAAGATGTGCTGACTGGGTGGTTCTTTCGTCTGTGATTTAGGGGAAATACGTGGTTTGCTTTGACCCACTCTGGATGGACCTTCCAACATCCACTGCCTGGCCTCCACCAGAACCATATTTGCCATCCTCAGAAAGGTGAGCAGATGGGCTGGCATCTCATGCCTCCGTCTGGAAGGCTCTTGGGCTGAAGGCCATGAGTTTGGAGTCCTAACCTCTGTCATCTCACTCACTAGCTAGAAATGCCACTGTAGGCCAGCCATGAATTCTCTCTGCCTTAGGCCTTCATGGGAAGGACTGATAGGTGATTCTTCCTCTGCCTACTTCCTGCCTTTCCTGGGAGGGTGAGGGAGAAGGATTGACGGGACCTTGTTTTGAAAGCCTGGACGCAACACAGAGTCAGACATGGTGTCAGCTTCCAGGTGGCATCCGAACACCCCCTCTGTTTCTTCCTTGTATGTCTCAACTCCTGCTGTCTATGGCTGTCATAATAATTCACCACATGTTTAGAGGCTTAAAACAACACCCACTGCTTATCTCCCACTTTTACAAGTCAGAAGTTTGGCGGGCTTGAAAGCCTGGCTTTTCTGCTTAGGGTCTCATAAGGCCAAAATCAAGGTGGCAGCCAGTCTGGCCTTTTAGCAAGAGTCTTTAGCAGAGAATTTGCTTGTAGACTCCTTTAGGTTGTTGGCAGACTCATTTCCATTCTGTGGATGGATCAAAGTGTCATTGCTGGTTGATGGCCAAAGTCCTTCTCAGCTTCTAGGGACAATACAGGACTGATAGGTAGCGTATCAGTCCTTCTGCCTGTATTCTTTGGTATCCTTCATTTTCAAAGCCAGCAAAGGCTGGTCAAGACTTTGAGTCTCTCTGACACCCCCTCCCTTTTACCTCATCTCTCTTGCCCTCCAGCCACAGAAAATTCTCTGCCTTTGAAGTCTCATTTGATTAGCTTGGACTAATCTGGATGATCCAGGGTAGTCTCCCTGTTTTAAATCTGTAACCCTGATCACATCTGCTACGTGTTCACAGATTCTGGGGATTAGGATATCTTTGGGGGCCATTCTGCCAACTTGGAAGCCCTAGCAACAGAGGGGATCTTGTGGGTTATTCTGTGACCATCCAGCATGACAAGAAACTTCACACCAGACCACATGATCCAGATGACACGATTTGGCCATGCCTCGATTTGGGGGTAAGTCCTTGCTCCAATCAGGATAGCTGGGCTCTTGCCCTTGGGGCTTTCAGGCAGAAGGAGACCCTACTTGGGAGTCTCACAGCTGTTGAGCTGGTCACCCGTCCTGTGCAAAAGGGCTCGGCTGGCTCTGGAGGCTCCAAAGCTTACACTCTTTCCACTCAACTGCTCAGGACCACACTAATAAGGCAACACTTGTTTTCTGTGCTACCAGTTGGGCACAGATTATATAATGTTGGTATCATTAACCTCACACCTGTGCCTTTCCCAATGATCCTTGAAGATTATAAACTCCATGAAGGATTAGCTATGCCCCACCGGGCCTGATGTGGTGTCTACAGATATTTGCATTGCGTAGATAGGTGTGCTTGGCTGAGTGTTGTTCAAATGAGGGGGAGGGGCCGGAGTTGGATTTTTAGGGGCCACCCATCAAAAAACAACCTTAGTAGAATATGTGGATTAGCCTAAACTCTCTTTCTGAGAAGAAAACACGGAGGCAGGGAGGTGGTATCTGCCTCCTCTCCTGGTGGACAAAAGAAACCAAGTCAGCCTTGGTCGAGGAAACCTCGGGGGTTTCAGGGTTTCGGCTTTCCCTGTGGGTGTTCCTCTTTTTTTCTTGTGAAGAGAGAAAAGGAGACTTTTGCTGAGGGAGAAGAGTGACACAAGCGCTTCCCTGGTTTCTGAGAAAGCTGAAGACTAAGATAATGTTTCAAAGTTAAACAAAAATGGGATAGCTTAGGGAGGGAGCTTTGCTTCTCCCTTTAGACACAGCTTAGAGATAAAAAGTAGGAAGTAGACAGTGTAATATTTATGTGATTCGGAAAAAAGACACCCAGACTTATCTTTGAGGTGGCTTTAAATATTGGGTTTATACTCATGGCTGATGGTCTTAACGGTCGACCAGGCATGGTTCTCTTCGTGATGTTCTTGGGTTAACCCTCTCCTCAATCCCGTGAGGTAGGTGCGGGTACAACTGTCACCTTTTAATGATGAACAAATGGAAGCACAGGGAAGGTGAGTGACTTGTCTAAAACCACACAGTCAGTGACGGCAGGGCAGAGATTTGAACGAGCACCCTAACACCCTCATCGCAAGTCTTAGTATCTTCTTAAGATCAACTGGTTTAAAAACTGAGATGAATATTGTCACACATAATATAAGGCATTTACACTTGACTTTTGTGAGCTTGAACATAGATATTTTTGTTCCAGATTTTAAATAAATCACAGACTTTGAAGAAGACTAGTCCAGACAGCCATGGATTCACTCTGATAATATTTCTAAAGAAGAGGGGCAAATTTGAGAGATGAATAAACCCCTTTTAGAATAAGTATTATGAAAACAAGACACTAAAGGAAAACTCTAGGACACTCAATGTCTACTGAGAGTAGCTTGCTTCAGAGATCTCATGGGGTTGTCATGGCATCTTAGAACCTCATCAGAGTCAGGGAGGATGCCCAGTGCCAGCAAAGACTCTGTGATTCTCTGATAAGCATCAAGAGAGAAGTTTCAGGACAGTCAGAGATCTGTCAAAGGTATCTTCTTCCCTTTCATTTCTAAGAGGCAATGCTAGACACCATTTAGGGCATCTCATGCTATTTTTAGCCCTCTGATGTAAGGTTCCCTTTTTCTTGAGGTTGACATTTTCCATTTCCAACAAAGTCACAGATTAGACAAAGTGAAAAATCTCCTGCTTCAAACCATCCAGAATGGCTAGATAAAATACATCATCCATGTCTTTAAATGCACAGTTGGGTTCTTCAAAATAAACACACAGTAGACACACACACTAGCTAAAGGGCAGAAACCAGAGTCACAGAAAACTGAAGATCAGAGTATGAAGAAGACGACTGATGTTAGAATTGTCCTGATGGGTGGAGGGTGTCCTGTTGATCTCAGTAATCTAGGGTATGGGTTTTGGCATTTTTTTTTTTTGGCTGTATAAATATGTGTTTGCCCTTAGTAGGTGCTATCAAACACTTTCCATGATTATGATTGAGTAAATCTCTGCAAAAGTCTGCTCTTTTGTTGGCCTAAGAATGGACAGATAGATGGATGGAGCACAAAAGACCGCCTAGAAACAAACCCACATGTGTGGTCACTTGACTCATGACAGAGGCAATAGTGAAGTTTAATTTGCAAAGGATGGTCCTTTCAGTGGTGGTGGGCCTATTGGACATCCATAGGAGAAAAATTGAGCCTGTCCCCTATGTCACACCATATGTAATTATTAATTAAAGGAAGATCAGAGATTTACTTGTAAAAGTAAAGGCATAAAGCTCCTACAAGAAAACATAATAGAAAGTCTGTATGCCTTTGGGGAACGTGAAGATTTCTTAAACAAAACACAAAACTCACCATAAAAGAAAAACAAATTGGACTTCATTAAAATCAAGAACTTCTGTTTATCTAAAGACAACAGTAAGATAGAGAGAAGGCAGCCACAAAAAACAGTAAAAGATTTTCAATACACATATCCAAAGTTCTCGTATGCAATACATTAAAAATACCGTCAATTTGATTAAAGGAATTGGCAAAATAATTGAACAGGTACTTTAAAAAGTAGATATTTTTCCAACTGGTTAATAAGTACGTGGCACATGTTCAATATCCTTAATCTCAGGGAAATGGAAATTAAAACAATGAGATGTGATACACTAGAATGTCTAGAGCTAAAAAGGCTAACCATACCCTGCACTGGCGGGGAAATGGAAACTCATACGTTGTTGGTGAGAGCATAAAATGGTAGAACCACTTTGGAAAACGTGTGATAGAACCCTACTAATGCTAAACCTATGCATGTACACAAGGCAAACCAATTCCACTCTGGTATTCACACAGAAAAACAAATGCTCGTGGCTGCCAAAAGATGTACAAATTATCCATAGTAACTCAAAACTGGATAAAGGACCAAGTGCATCAATATTAGAATGGATACAATTCATACAATGGAAAATTACATAGGAATGAAAAAGAATAAGCTACTGCTATGTATGGCAACATAGGTAAGATGGCAAAGACATAATGCTGCAAAGCATAAGCCGCACAAAAGAACATAATCAGTGTTATCTCATTTATATAAAGTTCCAAGGCAGATAAAGCTAGTATTTGGTGATGAAGGTCAGGATAGAAGTTACCTTTGTGGGAGGTGACAGTGACTAGAAGAGTCTCCTAGACCTATCTTCTGTAGGTCTAGAGTTTACTAGGTTGCTGGAAATGTTTTACAAATTGGTCTTGGTGGTAGTGACATGATTGTTTGCTATATGTAAAAATGTATCGAGCTGTACCATTAAGATTTGTGTGCTTGGCTCTATGTAACATCTCAACAAAGAGGGAAAAAATCTACTGTCCCATACCCTCTACCACCAAACACGTGGAACTCTTGGCGATTGTCATTAATTTCACCAATAAGTGAGGACAGGAGGCAACACTTATGTGATAGATTTATTTATTTATTTTTATTTATTTTATTTTTTTAAATTTTTTTTGAGTTGGAGTCTCACTCGGTCGCCCAGGCTGGAGTGCAGCGGCCGCTCCTGGCCACCGCAGCCTCGACCTGCTGGGCTCCGGTGATCCTTCCGCCTCAGCCTTCCTAGTAGCTGGAATTACAGGCGTGCGCTGCCACGCCCGGCTGATTTTTTGATTTATTGTAGAGATGAGGTCTTGCTGCCCAGGCGGGTCTCGAACCCGCGGGCTCGGGCAATCCATTTACCGCAGCCTCCCATAGGCACGGGATTACAGGCTGAGCCACCGAGCCTGGCTATGTGATAGATTTAGATGTTGATTGGTATAGGCAAAAATTTTAAAAAGAGCCAAGAAAGACAATACTAAATCATTTGCAAACTACTCTAAAACTTGCTGAGAAAGGTGTCATGGCAATGGAGGTTGCTGATATCAAGTGGCTTTTTAAAGTTCCAGGATCATATTAGACAAAAGTGAAAGCTGAGCTTTTCTTTTTTCCATGCATGAAGGTAAATTACAGGTAGGTTGACAAGTTTGGTGGAAGGTGAGGGATGACACCAGAAAAAAAAAAAAAGAAGGCTCTTTGTCTCATCTTATCTTGATGTAGAAGAAATTCTGTCTTAACAAGCAGACAAAAGACAAAAACAATACAAAGTGTAATAAAAAATTTTAATTAAAAAACTGCCTTATGACTGGGCTCGTTGGCTCAACCCGTAGTCCCAACACTTTGGGAGGCCGAGGTGAGTGGATTGACTGAGCCCGCAGGTTTGAGACCAGTCCGGGCAACTTGGTGAGACCTTGTCTCTACAATAAATCAAAAAATTAGCCAGGCGTGGTAGTGTGTGCCTGCAATTCCAGCTACTTGGAAGGCTGAGGCGGAAGGATCACCGGAGCCCAGCAGGTCGATGCTGGGGTGGCTGTGAGCGTACCACTACCCTCCAACCTGGACGATGGAGTGAGACTCCAACTCAGAAAAAAAAAAAAGGAAAGAAAAAAAAAGAAAACTGCTTTGCCAAAAAGATATTATAAATAAAATTAAAAGGCAATAACAATCAAGAAAAATATTTGTAACTTATGGAAGGTATTACTATCCTTTATATGCAGAGGTACTAAAATAAACAAGAAGATGAATATCCTGATAGAAAAAAATAAGCAAAAGTCATGAGTTAGACAGCTTACAAAATAAAAATGGTCAATAAACATATTAAAAGTTTTACCTAGCTCATAAAAAATAGAAGTTAAATAAAAAGAAATGTTATTTAAAAAAAATATATAAAGGTGACCAAGTTGAAAAGACAAGACTATCTTGTGTTTATCAATTTGAATTACAATGAACTCTCTTATCACTGATGGTAAATGTATAAATTGATGCAGTCTTTCTGGAGAACAATTTTACAATATGCATCAAAAGTTTTTTACCCAAAAATTTAGATATTTGGTATTATTCTGGAAAAATGGTCAGAGATGCAGGTATCTATGCACTAGATTGTTCATCTCAGGATGTTTTGATTTTTTATAAAATTAAGCAGCGTCAAAAAGACAATAAGGGAACGCCACAAACAACTCCACACACATATATTTGACAACACAAATGAAATGGACTAACTCCTCAAAAAGCACACCACCATAGTTCATCTGAAACAAAATAGGTAATTAGAATGGCTAGTTTTAGAGCTTTATAACTATTAAGAAAATAGAATTCAAAAAAGAAACCTCCAGGCTCAGGTAGTTTCAGTGGAAAATTATTCCAAATGCTCAAAGATTATTTACTCTATTCCAGAAAAAAAAAGATGAAAGAATACTTCCCAACTGATTTTACGAAGCCAGTGTTACCCTGATCCAACAACTCAGCAGAGATAGTTAAAACAAAACAAAACAAAACAAAAGCCACAGACTTCAATCCCTCATCAATAAATGCAAAAATCCTGAATAAAATATTAGCAAATAGAATTTAGCAATACATAAAAAGAATTATACACCATGACTGAGTGGGGTCTATTCCAATAATGGAAGGCTGGTTCAATATTCAAAATGAGTTAATGTAATCAACCATATCAACAGGCTGAAGAAGAAAAATTGTGTAATCGCATAATCATATAATTACAAATTGTATAATCATTAATGAAGAAAATATTAGAACATTTTTAACACTCATGATTTAGTAAAGAAAGTTTTAGAAAACAAGAAATAGAGGACGAGAGTGTCTCTCAACCTGAACAAGTACATCTACAAAATCCTACAGCCAGCCTCCTAGTTAATGGTGTCAGACTGAATGCTTTTCCTCTAAAATTAGGAACAAGGTGAGGATGTCCAACCTCCTCACTGTTACCCCACGTACATAGTCCTGGAAGTTGTAGCCAGCATAATAAGGCGAGAAAAGGGAATAAGATATATAGATTGGAAAGGAAATAATAAAACTGTCCTTTGTAGATGCCATGATGGGACCCATGTAAAAAATCCCAAGGAAACCACTAACAAACAAAAAACAAACCAAAATAACCAAAACACTTCCTAGAACTAGTAAGCACAGCAAAATCACAGGGTATGAGATCAGCATACAAAAACCAGTTGGATTTCTAAATATTAGCAATATAAACACATGGTAATTAAACTTTAAAATATATACTCTTTATAATCACTCAAAAATGGAATAGTATACATCTAAAAAATCACATACAAGATTCTTATGTTGAAAACCACTACATGTATGCATGTATACGTGTGTGTATAAACTTGCGTATATATGTATCTCTATGTATGTTTGTTAACTGGATGCAACAACCATGGGTTGTGCTAGATGGTGGGAAAACATATAAACTAGATGGAGTCAGTATCTTCCATCATGGTACTTACGGTCTAGAAAGGAAGTCAGACACTAAACACACAAATGAAAATGTGTTGGGGCTGGGGGTGGGCATGGTGGCCCATGCCTGTAATCCCACCACTTTGAGAGGTCAAGGGGGGAGGATCACTTGAGACCAGAAGTTTGAGATGTGCCCGGGCAACAAAGCAAGACCCTAGCACTACAAAAAAATTAGCTGGGTGTGGTGGTGGGTGTCTGTAGGCCCAGCTACTCGGGACGCTGAAGAGGGAGTGTTGCTTAAGCACAGGAGCTCAAAGCTGCAATGAACTGTGACTGTACCACAGCACTCCAGCCTGGGTGACAGGTTCAAAAAAAAAAAATTGTTTTTAAAGGCTTTAAAGAAGCAGCCCTGAGTGTTTATGACCAGAACACTGGGGTGAGAACATTTGAATTTACAAAACTTCTAATTTTATATCAACCAAAATGTACTGAATTCCTGATTTCTGAAGGAGAGACTCTGATTGGGCCAGTTTTAGTCAGGAATCTATCCTGGACCCCATCAAATTTGTGTATGTGTGTGGTGTGTGAGGTGGGGTGATTCACAATACAGTTAGACACACAAACATTGATGTCCTTGGAGGAAGGGGAGTTGTCAGAAGCAAATGAGAAGCACACCCACAGAGTCAGAAAGAAGTCCAGAACAGAGGGAAGTGGACAGACGCAGGAAAGGCTCGTGTCAAGGAGGCAGCAACCACGGTCCAGTGCCACAGAGCGGTCAGGTGCAAGGGGGACTGGAGATGCCCATCACACTTAGTAGCGAAGCTTGTATCTGCCCGTCCACAGCAGAGTGGGACAAGGACAGCAGCCGGTGCAGAAGGCGTTCTGGGTTCCAGCAACTAGACGCTTGTCTGTGAGCACGAAGACAGAGCTAGGGCAGTCGCTGGAGTGAAGTCTTGGGATCTAGAAAAAAATTTGTACATTTTTTCAAGCCAGGGGATTCTTCCTGGGATTAAATGCCAGTGGGTGGAGCCCGTGGAGAAGCCACAGGGGACAGGGGATGCCAAGCTGAGGCTCAGAAGACATGACCTGTCCCGCTCCAGAGAGATCGGCAGAGCAAGACTCTGGTTTCCTACACAGAAAATGTGATCCTCTTATGGATGAACAGGGATGTGCAGAAGCTTCAGTGGGGAAAGGCTGACGATTTCCATTTATGAAACTGAAACCTGACTTTGCCTTCTACTTTTCTGAAACTTCTTAAGAGATCCCGCTTTAGAGCACTTCCCAAACTCAGGGTGCCTGGGAATTCCCTGGCGAACTGGTGGGAATAACTGAACACATACTCAAATGGAAAATGTTCTCAGATAGACAGATAGATAGATGATAGATAGATAAAGTAAGTATTGGAAAGAATGCAAGATTGTAAAAGGAAGGAAAAGAGTATTACATGGACATTTCATTCTTCAAGGAAGAGTAAGATTTGCTTTTAAAATAAAACTCTCTTGAGTAACTTGGCGAGACCTCATCTCTACAATAAATCAAAAAATTGACTGGCTGTGGTAGCGCATGCCTGTAGTTCCAGCTACTTGGAAGGCTGAGGCGGAAGGATCGCCGGAGCCCAGCAGGTCG
>NW_007258765.1:247010-325093 GCF_000164805.1 Carlito syrichta
AAAAAAAAAAAAAAAAGCTCTCAGACTGTGACCAGCACAGGGCCAACCCGCATCTCATGCTCTGAGGTGAGTTGGAGGAACGTGGGTCTGGCCTGCAGGGACTCAGGTCCTGTCCAAGCTTTGCCACTCACTGGTTTCAAGACGTTGTGCCAGTGCCTCTCCAGGTCTTCATCTCCCCTCCTTTTTTCTTTTTTTTGAGTTGGAGTCTCACTCCGTTGCCCAGATTGGAGTGCAGTGGCCGCTCTTGGCCACTGCAGCCTCGACCTGCTGGGCTCCGGCGATCCTTCCGCCTCAGCCTTCCGAGTAGCCGGAATTACAGGCGGGCACTACCACACCCGGCTGATTTTTGATTTATTGTAGAGATGAGGTCTCACCAAGTTGCCCAGGCGGGTCTCGAACCCACGGTCTCAGGCAATCCACTCACCTCAGCCTCCCAAAGGCATGGGATTACAGGCTGAGCCACCGAGCCAGCTTCCTCTCTTTCAAGCGGGGATTATACAACCTCCCCATTGTTCCCCAAAAACGTAATGTGAAAGAGCTTTGAAAGCTACGAAGACCCATATAGGTTCAAATTATTATGGTCACTTTATTTTACTCTTAAGAAGTTATTCTTCTGGAGAGTTAATTAGCACAGGTGACATATTTCCAATGTGTGTATTATATAAGGGCTTGTATTGTTTTAGTTAGTATTTTATTTGCATATTTACTTCTTCTTTTTTTTTTTTGAGTTGGTGACTCACTCCTTCCCCCAGGCTGGAGTGCAGTGGCACGCTTCTAGCCACTGCAGCCTCGACCTCCTGGGCTCAGGAGATCCTTCGGCCTCAGCCTTCCAAGTAGCCAGAACTACAGGTGCGCGACACCATGCCCAGCTAATTTTTTGATTTATTGTAGAGACGAGGTCTCACCATGTTGCCTAGGCTGGTCTCAAACCTATGGACTCAGGCAGTCCTCTCACTTTGCCTCTCAAAGTGCTGGGATTATAGGCTTGAGCCACCATGCCCGGCCGCATATTTACTTCTTATCTTAATCATCTTGAAAGTGTGTCTTCCACCTCCGTCTTTGTCCAATTCTCTCTGATATTTTCTGATCAACTGGAGATTTCTTTTTTCTTTTTTTTTTTTTTGAGTCTGAGTCTCACTCTGTCACCCAGGCTGGAGCAAAGTGGCATGATCACGGCTCACTGCAGCCTCCAAATTCTGGGCTTAGGTGATCCTTATACCTCACCCTCTTGAGTAGCTGGGACTACAGGTGCATGCCAGCACACCTGGCTAACTTTATTTTCTATTTGTTTGTTTGTTTGTTTATAGAGATGATGTCTTGATATGTTGCCCAGGCTGGTCAACTGGAAATTTCTAAGTAATACTTATAGATCTATGTTTTAGCCAAAGACTCATTGGTGTGCAGATAAAACAGGAAGTCTATTTAAATAGCCAGGGTAGCTGTGCTATAAAACAGACTGTAGAGACCACTGAATGATGCAGACCCAGCGAGATCCCTAAGTTCTGATCTAACCCAGCACACCAAACACCTTCTTCTCTGGGTGTGGGGGCCACGTGGAGTGAGTCTGCGCCTTCGACTTGCCACATATATCAGACCCATTTGCCCCAGTCTATGAGGCTGAATCTGCTGGATTTTCTGTTTGGAAATATTTGATCAAAGTCTGTCCATTTACCTTTCCCTCAAACTCCTCTCACATTGACCATCCACATGATGTTAAGCTACAGAGCCCGAGTGTTTGTCCCGAATTCCCACCCCTTCCTATGGGGTTTGCGGTGCTGTCGGAATCCCTGATGAGGGTTGCGAGAAGAACTACATGTGCCCCCAGCCCTGCTCAGCTCCTCACACTGGAAGCTAGATGTTTGCTATCCATATTTCCAAATTCGTGAGATTTTATTCACTTGCTGATTAGAGCCCTGGAAGGTGGGGAGGAAAGGAAGCCTCCAGAGATATCAGGAAAAACAAATTATGAAATTGAGTGTCACTGGATGCGGTGGCTCATGCCTGTAATCCCAGAACTTTGGGAGGTGGAGGCGAGAGGATTGCCTAGGTCAGGGGTTCGAGACCAGCCTGAGCAACATGGCGAGACTTCATGTCTACAATAAATCAAAAAACTAGCCAGGTGTGGTGGTGCGCACCTGTAATTCCAGCTACTTGGAAGGCTGAGGCGGAAGGATCATCTGAGCCGCGCAGGTTGAGGCTGCAGTGGCCGTGAGCGTGCCACCGCACACCAGTCTGGGTGACAGAGTGAGACTCCAACTCAAAAAAAAGGGTGGGGGGAGCGGAAACATGGCTGCTCATCCTATTTCGGCGATGCGGCGTGGCCCCCAGCCCCCAGATATGAGTTGGGAGAGGTTCAGGGGAGTGTGGCAGGTGGGGCACAGGGGGCACTCTTGGGGAGCAATCTGTCTGAAGAATGCTGGAAAAAAATACAGTTCCTCCCCCCACCCCGCCAAAAAAGAAAAGAAATTGAGTGTCATCTGCTGCTCTGCCCATCCATGGAGAATGTCCACTGGCCCTTCCTCAGCACCCCTGCCTTGTCTCTGAATTCCACCCGCACAGGCGTTGTTAGTGTTGCCGTGCCAAAGAGAAAGCCTTCCTTGAACGAGTGCTCAGAATTGTAGCCAGGGGTCTCCAGGAGGGACCAGCAGGGGCCAGGTCTTCAAGGGCCGGCATGTGGAGCAGTTACGAGTTCTGGGCCGAGCTGCCTGGGTTCGAGTCCGTTTCCAAGGCTTTCTGATGGTGGGTGAATCGTCCAACTGCTCAGGTTCGAGGTCTTTGAGTGTGTAGAATGAGATTCTGCACAAAATTAGAGCTCAGTGGTCTAAGTTGTTATTATAACGGCTTAGGAGCATGGTTTATGATGATGAAGGGGGCTGTGGTTCTGGCCTTTTGAAGTGCTTTTCTTGGCAGGATGCAGATGAATGAGTTTGGGAAACAGAAGGGAAGAGGTCCAAGAGTGGCCTTAGCCGTGGCTCAGCTGGAAAATAACTGTTTGTTAACATGGCAGCTCCTTGCCTCTGGACATATTTGCTCCAGCTTGAAACTGTGAGAACTGCCCTTCCTTTAGTGAGTGGCTCACAGAGCTCTGAAGCCCAGGCCTCTGGGGAATGGTTCTCTGCAGAGACAACGGTAACCTACCACATTTCTTCCTCTCTTCCGTAGACCACAGAAGATGAGCCTTCTGAAAAGGACGCCCTGCAACCTGGCCGCGACATGATGGCCACGGGCTATGCGTTGTATGTAGTGCAACCCTGCTGGCTCTCTCCCACGGGGCAAGGGGTGGATCTCTTCATGCTCGACCCGGTAGGTACAGAATATGATGGCCTCTGTGCTCGGGGAGCCCATGGGCCTCTGTGCTTTAATGCTAGTCCTCTGGGATAATCGCCTGGTCACTTCTAATACTTGTGTCCAAAAATTGAGAGCCTAGGTTTGCGGAATCAGCGTCATCGTCAGAAAACGCGGAGAACCTCTGTCCAAGTGAGGGGGGGACAGTCCCATAGAGTCAGTTGTATCAACTCAAGCCCTGTCCTGGCGGAGTTTATTTTCCAAATATGCATTCTGCCTCTTTGGTTTATGGGAGCCGCATGATTTAAGAATCCCAATGCTGCTACTTTCCAGACAGAAGCATGGAGTCTTCAGAGCAGCCAATACCAGTACCAGCCAATAAAATGCTCTGTGACTTTCACTTATGAATGCTGAATGCTTTTGCCATTTTCCTTGTGAGATCGTTGCCAAGTATAGTCAGATTTGTGAAAACTTGGATAAAGTTGACCAGAGATCGTTTCAAAGTCTCCTGTATTCACTTGGATGAAGGTTCAGTGTTTCAACTTAATTCATATCTGCATGTTTATTGAGCTTCTTCTATGTTCCAAGGTACCATTCCAGGCAGGGAGATACAGCACCAATCAAACAAACATGCCAGCCCTGTGGAGTTTACATGTTAGTGCACGTGTGTGTGAAGGGGGGAGCTAGAACATTTCAAGTCCGAATAGAATTTATGGTACAGAAAGCTAGGAACTTTCCAAATGGAGTCTTTCTACAAATAAACCCATGAGACCAAGACACATTGCATCAAGACACACTTTCTTGATACATTCATTTGCAAATGAGAGTTATTGTTTCTTTTTTGTTGAGTCAGGGTCTCACTGTGTTGCCCAGGCTGGAGTGCAGTGGCATGGTCACAGCTCACCACAGCCTCAACCACTTGAGCTCAGGCTATCCTTTAGCCTCAGCTTCCTAAGTAGCTGGGACTACAGGTGCACGCCTGGCTAATCTTTTTATTTTTTTGAGGAGACGATGTCTTGCTATGTTGCTCAGGCTGGTCTCCAGTTCCTGTGCTCAGGCGATCTTCCTGCCTAGGCTACCCAAAGTGCCGGGATTACAGGCATGAACCACCACACCCCTCAGAGAGAGCTATTGTTTTTGAGTGCAAGGATATGATTCCTGATAATGAGAGACCGTCTAATCAAAGTGTATGAGAGTCCATATTGATAGTCAGTGACTGTTGGTTGTCCACAATCAAAGGAACATATTTTCCAGATTGTGGTAAGTCTTTGCCACCATCTCTACCTCACAATAGGAAACAATGTTCCAGGAGCCTGAGATTCCCACCCTCAGACCCAGGGGTAGATAAACAAGGTCTCTGCATCCTGCATGGCTGCAGAATGGTCTCCTCTGTTTAGGTGGGCTAGTGAATACCATTGCTTAAATGACCATTTTTATCTGTCATGTACTTTGCTGATAAGCAAGAGGGAAGATGATCCCGGCTCAGTTAATTTAAAGGAATTACTGCATTGGTGGGAAAGCTGAGGACCCTGGCGAGAAATGGCCACTTCAAGATGCTAGAACCACAGCCCCCTTCACCATCACAAGCTGTGCTCCTAAGCCATTCTCATAACAACTAATAACAACTCAGTGAGGAAGCTGTCATCACTCATGTTAGACAGAAGAGAGGGGTGTTTAGGTATTTTCGTAGTTGTTGAATATCATTGACAATGTCTTGTTTTAGACACGGGCAGCATGACCTTGCCTCTTCACATTTCTGTTCTAGAGGACCAGGAGCAGGAAGCACAGGAATGGTCTTGTAGCATGGCCAGTCTGGTGTAGACACCACCCTTGATCGTGTCTTTTGCTCAGGTTTCAGATGCCAGGGAGAAGTTTCTAATTTTCAAGCTAAGTCACATGTATGACCTTGGTCTATAAGAGGCCCAGATATGAGTCTTCCTAGACTGGCATCCAACGAGAAGAGTAAGTCCTTCAAAGGAAGTTAGGGTGCTTTTTAGAAACAGAACTCAATGCTGGACTGCTCCAAAGCAACACATGTTCACAGTGAGTTATTAAAGCTCATGAGACAAAGCCATGAAGAGCATACCTATAATAAAAAGAAGTTGGGATGAGTAGGCAAGCGGGATGCCCTCCAGAGGAACTGAGGTGTTGTGCTAAAAGTGAGTTGGGATGAGCTCATTATAACACTGAGGTCTTTGTTTGATGATTCTATGGAGGATTTGAGGAAGAGAGGGTCTGTTTTGGACTGGAGTTGTCTGGAGGTGGGTGCAATTCATGATTAGATATCTTAATAATTTTTATCTAGGAGGCAGGAAGAGTAAAATGAGGGTAGAGATTCAGTGGTAAAGAAGTTATTATCACTCATGTTAGACAGAAGAGAGGAATGCTTAGTTATTTTTGTAGTTGTAGAGTATCATTGGCAATATCTTGCTTCAGATATGGACAGCATGGCCTTCCCTCTTCATGGTCTGGAAATATCTTTAATGTTCCTTGAGAACCTTCTGGACTAGCTTCCAGCTGTAAACTGTCATCTGGGGGAGTTTTTCACCTTCTCAAAATTTTTGACACTCAGCAAAGTGGATCTGGTTTCCAGACCCTGATTTTCCTCCTAGTGACTGAGAGAGACAATGGCATTTAAGGTGATTTCTGCAGGTAGCTGATAACACCCTTAGAACTAAGAAATAGATAGGAATAACCAGAATTAGACAAAAAGGTATCTGAGGAATGTCCTGTACATATTGACCATGGTGGTTACAGGAAGACTGGGCACAATTTTACTAATAAGTCTGAGAATGTCTGTAGATTGTACCAACTTTTTTCTTATGCCAAGTGGACAGTTTCTGAGTGAGAGGATCTCTTCTTTTCCCCAGATAAGAATGATTGGCATACCAGGAACTTTTATTGGCATTCCGGATTGAATCACTATGATAAGCAAAACAAATGGACCACAAATTAAGGATCAAAATGCATCCCTTTTACATGATGTAGCTTATTCCTGTCATTGTTAATGACCAAAATCTTTCGGAAAACATTACACTGGGAATTAGAACTTGGGAGATAAATATAATCAGGTTCCTTTTAAATGAAGAGCTTCAATGACAGTAGAAGGTATAAAGGAAAAGAAAAAAGGCCATGGCCCTCTTCCCTTTGATTTTTTAAAAAAATCTCTTGTTATCTTACTTCTTGAGCTTCCAGTGTGGGCTCTATATTCTCGCTGTTCTTTCTACCAGTCATGAAGATACCATAGGGCAAACAAGATCACAACAAAGTCCTGGGTTCTACCAGCAGGTCCCCATCTTCTAATGTTCCTTGACTGCTGTGGAGTATTCTGTTGACTTCTGTTTACTGGTGTCTCTCTACTTCCCAGTGTCTCTCTTCATCTTTCTAGGCTCTTGGTGAATTTGTCCTAGTGGAAAAAGATGTCAAGATTAGGAAGAAAGGGAAGATTTACAGCCTCAATGAGGGCTATGCCAAGTATTTTGATGCTGCCACCACTGATTATGTGCAGAAAAAGAAACTCGCTGAGGTAAGTGAAGAAACCCATACCAGTAGCAGGGAGAATGCTGTCTCCATGGGGTCCTGTTTCCGGTGATGGCTTCAGAGGCCTTGCTGAAAGAGGTTGGTGCCATTGGTTATGGCTCTGGGCCGTATGAGGATGGTGGACTTATAAGCAATCAGTATCTTTTATAGTGAAAATTTGTCTTCTAAAGATAATACTTACTTTTACATTTGAGTTTTTCCAAAAGGAATTGCTTATAAAGAAGATAGGGTTCACATTGTCAAAATTCAGAGGCTCAGGCTGGAAGCTCTCTTAAATCATTTGTTTGCTGTTTGCTAAGCTCCAACCTAGAAATTCAGTCACTCAGTTACATTTTCTTTTAGAGGAAATAATTATATAAGGGGACCTCAAAAGTTTGCAGAAAAATGGAATTAAAAGATAAAAATAAGATGCCAGATGTAGTTGTTCACACCTGTAATCCCAGCACGTTGGGAGGCTGAGTTAGAGGATTGTTTGAGCCTAGGCGTTCAAGACTAGCCTAGGCAACATAGCAAGACCTCATCTCTACAAAAAGTTCCAGGTGTGGTGGTACGTGCCTAAGTCCCAGCTAATTGGGAGGCTTAGGAGGAAGAATTGCCTGAGCCCAGGAGCTAAAGGCTGTGGTGAGCTGTGACCAGACCTCTGCACTCCAGCCTGGACAACAGAATGAGATTGCCTCCCCCTAAAAAAAGATAAAAATAAGGAATACAAACTTAATTTCTCAATAAAAGCTCCACCAAATTCAAGAGACGTTTGTAAGTGATGATACCGTCATTTAGTCCATCTCTAAATAACTGAGTGACCTGGGAATTTAACCATGTCAAGGCAGCCTTTTTTCATTATTCACTTAGAAAAAATGGGTGCCCTTTAAGATTTAAAAAATTTTTATTTTAAAGATGTGTGGTACAGTTCAAGTTTAGGTATACAAGTGGTCATCGTGCAGGTAAAGTTTGGGCTTCCCTTTGGTCCCTACTTTGACTGGTTTGAGATCAGGTGCCCTTATGATGTTGTGTCTCCTGCCCCCACCCCACCCTGGCAGTATCCTGTTACTGCCACTCCCTTTCTTTCTGTTTTTCTTTGAGTTGGAGTCTCACTCTGTAGCCCAGATTGGAGTGCAGCTCCTGGGCTCCGGCCATCCTTCCGCCTCAGTCTTCCGAGTAGCCGGAATTACAGGCGTGTGCTACCATACCCGGCTAATTTTTTGATTTATTGTAGAGATGAGGTCTCACCAAGTTGCCCAGGCGGGTCTCAAACCTGCGGGCTCAGGCCATCCACTCACCTCAGCCTCCCAAAGGTACGGGATGACAGGCTGAGCCACTGAGCCCTGCTGCCACTCCCTTTCTTATAGTATTAGGGTCAATGTTCAGGGTCGGCTTATGAGTGTGAACATGTGGTACTCTGTTCTCTGTTTCTGTGACAGATCACTGAGTATGATAGACTAAATCCATTCAAGTTGCTGCGAAGTCCAAATGTTTGTCCTTCTTTATGGCTGCATAATATTCCATTGTATATATGTACCACATTAATTTTAACCAGTCCAGTTTCTATGGGCAGCATGGTTAGTTCCATGTTTTCGCTATTGTGAACAGTGCTGCAAGAAACATGTGTGTGCAGGCATCTTTTTTGTAGAATGATTTGAGTCCCTCTGGGTATGTTCCCAATAGGGGGATTGCTGGATCATATGGAAGGTCAATGTCTAGTTCATTTAGAAATCACCACACTGTTTTCCAAAAAGGTTGCATTAGTTTGCATTTCCACTAGCAGTGTAGAAGTGTTCTTTTTTCTCCCTTGAAGATTTTTCTAAGATCAGGAAACAAAAAGAAGTCAGAAGGAGCCAAATCAGGATGGTGAGGTGGATGCCTAATGATTTTCCATTAAAACTCTGGCAAAATTGACCTTGTTTGATGAGTGGAATGAACAAGAGTGCTGATGTGGCTGAGAACTCTCTGTAAACTTTGGCTAACTTTCCTAGAACACTCTCACAACGAGCAGATGTGGGTCAAGGATGTTTCTCCCTGATGAAAAAACAAATTGCTGTGATTAGTCAATACCAAATTGTATCCTACACATTCAGAGGCTCTTGCTTTCCTCCTCAGCTACCCCCATTCATAGCTACCCATCCATCCATCCATCCATCCATTCATCCACCCACCCACCCATCCATCCTGATTTGACTCCTTCTGACTTCTTTTTGTTTTCCTGTCTATCCATTCATTGTCCATCCATCCATATTTTTAAAAACACATTTCTCAGAGCTTTTCTTTCCAGAGAAAAGGTAGGTTGAAGAGTAGTAACACCTGTCTTTATTATGTGGAGTCATTCTGGGTCTAAAAAGTCCAGGAGCTTAGGAATATGAGTTCTGTCCATATTTCCTGGGAGTCTACTCTTGTCTTTTGAAAGATCCTTTCCTCATTTTAAATGTTTTAGTTTTATAACAACGTTTTTCCCACATATAAAAATTGTGGGTGTTCATGTATAAAACGTGGAAGGCAACAAAAAAATATAAAGAAAATATATTTTCTTTACACAAAAACCATGCATAAGACCCTTCACCCTTAGAAACCCCACTGTGAACATCTTGATGCGTTTCTCTAGAGTTTTGTTTTCTCTGCAAATGGGCTTATGTAGTTAACAAATGTAATTCAGTTGTGAACACCGTTTTGAAGCCTGCTTTTCTATTTACTCATTTATTTCACAAGTTCTTCCTGGTCATTAACAATCCATCAAAAGAACATCACTGTGCTATAATTTATTTAATCTTCCTCAGATTGTTCCACATTTGGGCCGTGTCCAGCTTTTCACTATATAAATCATGCTACTGTGAGCTGTGTGCTTTGTCTTTGCATATCTGGAAATTCCCTTAGAAGGCATTGCTAGAAGTAGGATTCCTGGCAAAGTAGAATCCTGGAACCTCATTTTAGACTTCACTGTTAAGTCAGCCCAAGGTATTTCATCTTGGAGCTGATAAAATATTAAGTAGCTAAAATAGGAAAAGGACTTGGTGATTTTTGCCTATAAGGTGGTTTCATGACATGCAACTGAAGGACAAATAATCTAATAATGTTGTAATTATGGGCTGATGTTTTAAGGTGATAATAAAAATAGCTCACATTTATTGGGTGAGTAATATACGTGAAGCCCTGTTTTAAGTGCTTTACACGTATTAACTCCTTTAATCTCATGATGCCTCTTGGAGGTCAGTGGGAACTATCGTCAGCACCATTTTACAGATGGGGAAGCTGTGGCACAGAGAGGTTAAATCACTTATCCAAGGTAAGTGGCTGAGCCAGGACCAACCCCAAGCATTCTGACTGCCAGCCCCTTCCCTGGACACTCTGGGACCCTGCTTGGAAACAATCAAGCGGGGAAGAGCGTCTTCACCTCCACACGCCATGCCACCAGGGTGCATTGCTTGAGGCAGCCTCACCTGGAGGGAGATGGCGCCTCCCTGCTCATCGCCAAGTTCCTGCCCTCCTGCACCCAGGCTCTTCTTCCCCCTTGGCGAGCCCTGCGCCTGCCTGGGTGTGGGCAGGGCAGAAGCCCAGCTGCAGAGCCACCAGTTCTGTGTCTGGAAGGGAGGAGGACAGACCCCAGGCTGTTCTCAGGAAGCTGCTTCCTCGGACTGGAGGGTGGAGGGAGGAAATGAATGAAAAAACGCGGCTTCACGGGTTTGGTGTTTTACTTTCAATTTTGTTTTTCACCGTTTTTAGAGTAGGAGACTTGCCTAATTAGAAGTAGCATTTTCTTACATTTTTTAAAAAACCAATTCCCTCTGTTGGTGCCATGCCAGATGTGAGCTATAAAGCAGGAGTTCCTAGAGGCAAGGGGACTGAATTCTAAAGCAGATGACTAATCATTTTTAAGAATTTCTTACTATTTATTTTATTTTATTTTTTTGAGTCGGAGTCTCACTCTGTCGCCCACTCTGGAGTGCAGTGGCTGCTCCCGGCCACCGCAGCCTCGACCTGCTGGGCTCCGGCGATCCTTCCGCCTCAGCCTTCCGAGTAGCTACAGGCGCGTGCTACCACGCCGGGCTAATTTTCGATTTGTTGTAGACATCAGGTCTTGTCAAGTTGCCCAGGCGGGTCTCGAACCCGCGGGCTCAGGCCATCCACTCACCTCGGCCTCCCAAAGTGCTGGGATTACAGGCTGAGCCACCGAGCCCGGCCTCTTATTTATTTTTAAATTTTATTTTTAAATTAACATATTATAATTGTACACGTTATAATTGTGCATGTATAGGTATATATAGAGATAGTGATGTTTTGATGTATAAGGTCTAGGTATCAGATTGCTATAATTAGCATATCCATCATCTCAAACATGTATCATTTCTCTGCTGGCAGCACTCAACATCCTCCTTCCAGCTATGTGAAACTCTACAGTCGATTATTTTTAACTATAGTCATTCTACAGGGGTTTAGATACTAGACCTTATTCCTTCAACCCAGATGTAATTTTTGGATCCTTTATTTAAAAATTTCTCGCTGTTCCCTTCTTTTCCCTACCATTCTCAGCTTCTACTATCCTTTGTTCTATTTTTTACATCCATGAAATAAATATTTTTTAACTTCTATATTTGAGTGAGAGCGTTTGGTGTTTGTGTTCCAGAGTTGTTTCACTTAACATAATGTCCTCCAATCCCATCCGTGTTGTCACAAATGACAGAACTTCATTCTTTTTTAATGGCTAAATAGTATACATATATGTACGCACACACACACTTGTGTGTCTATATACCAAGTTTTTATTTTTCTGTTGTTGGACACAGGTTGATTCCATATCTTGGCTATTGTGAATAATGCTGCAATTAACGCGGAGGTGAAAATATTTCTGATATACTGATTTCCTTCCCTTTGGATAAATGCCTAGGAGTGGGATTGCTGGATCACATGGTAGTTCTATTTGTAGTTTTTTGTGGAACCTCCAAATTGTTCTCCAGAGTGGCTGTGCTGGTTTACATTCCCACCAACGGTGCATAAGGGTTCCCCTTCCTCTGAATCCTTGCCAGCATTTGCTATGTTTTGTCTTTTCAATAATCGCCACCCTAACTGAGGTGAGATGGTATCTCATGGTGGGTTTGATTGGAATTTCACTGATAATTAGTAATGTGGAGATTTTTTTCAAATATTTGTTAGCCGTTTGTATGTCTTCTTTTGAGAAATGTCTGTTCAGATAATTTTCACATTTAAAAATTAGATTGTGTGGTATTTTTTGCAGCTGAGATGGTTTGAGTTCCTTGTATATTTTGGTTCTTAATTCCCTGTCAGAGGAATGGTTTGTAAATATTTTCTCTCATTCTACAGGTTGTTTCTTCCCTCTGTTGATTGTTTTCTTTGCTGTGTAGAAGCTCTCTAGTTTGATATAATCCCATTTGTTTTTATTTGCTTTTTGTTGCTGGTGCTTTTGAGATCTTTTTCATAAATTCTTTTCTCAGACCGATGTTCTGAAGCATTTCCCCTGTGTTTTTTTCTAGTAGTCATAGTTTGGGGCCTTACATTTAGGTCTCTGATCCATTTTGAGTTGATTTTTGTATAGGGTAAGGGGTAGAGGTCTAGTTTTGTTCTTCTGCGTATGGATATCCAATTTTCCTAGTACCATTTATTGAAGAGACTATCTTTCCTGTTCTTGGCAGTTTTGTCAAAAATCAGTTGGCTATAGATATTGTTAATTACTTTCTGGGTTCTCTATTGTGTTCCATTGGTTTATGTGCCTGTTTTTGTGCCAATACCATGCTGCTTTGGTTACCACAGCTTTGTAGTATACTTTGAAGTTTGGTAGTGTGAAGCCTCCACATTTCCCCCCCTCTTAATTGCTTTTATATTAATGATCTTTTGTGGTTCCATACAAATTTTAAGATTTTTCTTCTGTTTCTGTGGAACATGTCATTGGTAATTTGATAGGCATTGCATTGGATCTGTAGATTGCTGCAGGTAGTAGAGTTATTTTAACAATATTAATTATTCTGATCCATGAGCATGAGATATCTTTCCTCTTCAATTTATTTCAACAGTATTTTGTACTTTTCCTTGTAGAGGTCTTTCATCTGCTTGGTTAAAATTGTTCCTAGGTATTTTATTTTTTTGTACCTATTATAAGTGAGATTATCTTCTTGCTTTATTTTTTTTTTACCTAGTTTACTGGTTGTGTATAGCAGTAGCACTGAATTTTGTATGTTGATTTTGTATCCTGCAATTTTATTTTATTTTATTATTTTTATTTTTTATTTTTTTTTGAGTTGGAGTCTCACTCGGTCGCCCAGACTGGAGTGCAGTGGCCACTCCCTGCCACCACAGCCTCGACCCGCTGGGCTCCGGCGATCCTTCCGCCTCAGCCTTCCGAGTAGCCGGAATTACAGGCGCGCGCTACCACGCCCAGCTAATTTTTTGATTTTATTGTAGAGATGAGGTCTCGTCAAGTTGCCCAGGCGGGTCTTCAACGCGTGGGCTCAGGCAATCCACTCACCTCGGCCTCCCAAAGCGCGGGATTACAGGCTGAGCCACCGAGCCCAGCTTGCAATTTTATTGAATTTGCTTATTAGTCCTTAGAGTTTTGGGGGTTAAATCTTGAGGTTTTTATTATAGAAGATCATGTACTCTGCAAACAGGGACAATTTGACTTCCTCCTTTCCTGTTTGTATGTTCTTTCTTTCTCTTTTGTATGCATTTCTTTCTCAGTATGCTACTGGAGAAGTACTGTGTTCTTTTGGAGTTGTAATGTTTTCTTGTTTTTTCATGCTTGACGGGCCTCTATGTTGGTTTCTGCACATCTGGTGGAATAGTTACCTCTTCCAATTTTATGAAGTAGGTTTTCTAGGTAAAGACTTATTTATTAAGACGGCTCTTGAGTAACTTTCCCATGCCAGGTGCTGGGCTAGATGTGGCTCTGGACAAGACAGTCACAGTTCTCATAGGGCTTACAACAGGATGAGTAAAATAAGAATGAGTTCAGTGAAGATTATGAAATAGAATTATAGAGTGCTTTAGAAGCACAAAACACCGGAGATTTTCTCTGACTCAGTGAGTTATAAAAGACCCTTTTTATTTTTATTTTTATTTTTTTAGCTGTGGTCTCTCACTCTCTCTCAAACTCCTGGAATCAAGCAATCCTTTTACTCAGCCTCTTGAGTAGCTGAGACTACAGGTGGATGCCACTACAACTGGCTGGTTTTTTTATTTTTGTAGAGATGAGGTCTTACTATGTTGCCCAGACTAGTTTAAACTCCTGGGTTTAAGCAATCATCCTGCCTCAGCCTGCCAAAGTATTGGGATTACAGGCATGTGCCATCACACCCAGCCAAAAGATCCCTTTTAAGTGAGAAATGAGTAGCCATTATCCAGTGAAGTCAGGAAGTGGGGATGGAAGGATGGAAGGAGAGGTCAAGGTGATAGAACGGCCTGTGCTAATGTCCAGACCTGCTCTATCCGGTGCCATAATCACTAGGCACTGATGTCTTTGAAATACGATGAGTATGGAAAACAAACACAGGATTTCAAAGACTTAGCATAAAAAATGTGAACTATGAAATAATGTTCTATATTGATTATATGTAAAAATAGTAATGTTTTAGATATATTGGGTTAGAAGAAATCTATTATTGAAATTTGTTTTACCTGCTTCTTTCTACTTGTTTAATGTGATTACATACCAGAAAGTTTATATTACATATGTGGCTCACAATATACTTCCACTGGACAGTGTTCTCTGGAGTTTGCTGTAAGCCTGGTATAGTCCAGGACCTGAGGTGACTACAGCATGGTTGCCATGTGGAGGGCCAAGGGTTTCATGGCAAGCAAGCACATGGATGCACGCAATGGCCACACCAAGCATGGCTCGTCCCTGGAGGGGCATGGGAAGTCATTGAAGAAATTTCAGTGGGGCGGCAATAAGAACAGATTTGCATTTTAAAGAACACTTGACCTTCTCACTTCCTCATTCCCTATGCCTGGGATGCTTTTCCTTAGCTCTTTTCAGAATTGGCTCATTGAACCACAACACCTTGAGAGGACATCAGTTTGCAACCTCTGGTGTTTTTGGTGTTCACTCCTTTATTTTATTTTTATTTTTTATTCTGGAAGAAACGCTCTTTTTTTTTAATTGAAAAGTTGTTTTTCTCTTTTTTTTATTTTAAAGATTTGGGGTACACCTTTTCACTCAGCCCTTAATCCATTACTTACTCTGGTTTGTGTTTAAGCCTTTAAAGTCTGGACAGTTGATTTTGCCAAAGTACTTATGTTGAACTACAATAACTGCAGTTCCTGTCCGACTTCCTTTTTTCTTTCTTTCTTGTCTAAGCTTGTCATTACGCATTACTGATACTGTGCTGAGTTAATCCAGACTTTTTTAGAGCACAAAACATTGGATGGCTGCCCTGAAGAATTTGCTCCCTCCCCTTGCACTGTCAGAGAGTTATTAGGTTAGACAAGAAACCATAGATGGGTCACTGTATGGGGGGAAAACAAGCCTGCCTCAGGGAGCAGTTTAATTGTATTGTCGCCTTACCTGTTATGCCTACTATAAGAAAAATGACCTTTGACTGACCTCTCTCTGAACAAATATTCTTTTCATTACCTGCGTGGCTAACAGAATCGAAGTTTACAGATAAGTTGTTTTATTTCTTTAAATGATTGCTAAAGCTGTTTAAAATGTTGTCCATGGCTAAACACTGCTTGCAACAAGTGCAAGCTGTCATTGTCAAGGCGGTCTTGTTCTCAGACAGTTACAAGTGCCGTGACCATAGTAATCCAAGCGAGAGCTTCCAGGAGCTGCCAAACAACCATTGTTCCTGTAGACTTCCTGTTTTCTTTCTTTTTCATTTGTTCTTTCTTTTTTTGGAAGGGGGGCGGTTAGCTGCTCTCTTAGGATTGCTATAGGTGAGGGAAACTGCCGGGGAGAGAGGGGCATACCTCATCAACAAAGGTACCTGCATAATCAACATTTGTATACCTAACCCTGAAGTGTACTCCACATCTTTATAATTAAAGAAAAGAAAAGAAAAGAAATAAAAGGTTGCTATAGGATGTTGTCACTTACATGAAGCAGTCCTGTGTTAATGAATTCAATCACAGGTTGAAGTTTGAGAGACTTGGAATGTTTTGAATTCCAGCAGGAGGAAGAAGAGGGTCAGGAGTGCAGAGGCTGCACCACCTGGACTTTGTGACCCCAGAACTGGTGCTGGCTAGTCCCCAAGCCCACTAGATCTTATCTCTTTCCTGTCTGCTTTCAGGACGACAGTGCTCCCTATGGGGCCAGGTACGTGGGTTCCGTGGTGGCTGACGTGCACCACACCCTGGTTTATGGAGGGATCTTCCTGTACCCAGCCAATCAGAAGAACCCTAAGGGCAAGGTAACGCTCCTCTGTCACTGGCTACTTATCTGGTCTGTGCACAGGTAGGGCTACCTTTCCCTGCACGCCCGCTGTTTGGCTACTGCAGGACTTGGTGGTGTGTCTGTTTATGGTGGGCAGGGAAGAGAAACAAGCTATCTATTCGGTGAGTGAGTCTTGGGGCTGTGGCAGAAGTTTGGAGAAGAAGGATGACATTGTTGTGACTGGTGATCTCCCTGGCCTCGGCATTCTCCGGCCTCACCCCTACCACTAGCTGTGAGCCAGCTATGTTCATCTCTCACTTTCCCTAGCCGCATCTAAATTTTAGCTTCAGCACCTGCTGTTTTGGGATTGTGGACTCCGTAGGGAGTCTAGCTAAACTTTACAGAAAAAAAATGCATGTGAACATACACCTTGCATACATGTTCAGAGGATCCGTAGATGCCCTGAGGGCCATTCAAGAATCCCTTAGAGAGTTCCCAAGCTCCAGAATAAGAACTTATGCTTAGAACTCATCCAGTATGTCAGGAATGGTAGCTCTGGAAAGTCTCACTTGCAACTTAATGACACAAAATGGAAAATATCCTTATTGTCAAGTAGGAATCTTACAATCCAAATCCATCTTTCTTGGATAGACCTCCCCTAGGAATGTGTCTGAATTGTAGATAATCACAGAAATCGTAGGTAAGCAGTCAAAATAAACCTCCACTTTTTCTGACACACTAACAACTAGCCACACATACGTGAGCCTCTCAGGGTGGCCCTGGAGATTTGAATGATTGGAATGTAGATTCAAACCCAACATAGTACATGAGAACCAGAGAGATCTTAATACACAGGTTGCTGTATCCGGCGTCTCTCTTCCTGTGACAGCGTGGCCTCCGGTGTCCCTCCTGTGGATGACCAGGGACGAAACTAGCCAACTGCAGCCTGCCCACGTGCACGGGGGCTTTGCTGCACCCTGCCAGGTCCCCACTACTTTCATAGCCAGAGGCCTAGGGTGAGGACATCTTACACTGTCTGTAAATGCCCCTTGGAGTCTTAATCTACTTTCTCCTGCATGCCTGGCTCTCCAACCTAGACCAAAGACATTTTGTTCCTCTCCTTGATATAATAATAGTTGTGAGGGTCTGGATAGAGTGTGGTGGGTGGGTGGTGGGAAAGAGGCGAGGGGAGGGGTGGAGAAAGGGGCACAGCCCCTCTGGGGCCGGCAAGCTGGAGGGGGGGCTGGCAACCCAGGGATCCAAGTAACGCAAAGAATTGCAACACGCCAAGAGGTAAAAAAAAGAAAAAGTTTATTTAAAAGTAAATTAGAGAGAGAAAGAGAAGGGAGAGAGAGAAGATTCACCTCCCCATGGTGGGAGAGGGGGCCAAAGCCAGGGAGCACTTGCGACAGCTGTACCTCAAAGAGCACATGGCAACACCGGAGTCTAGCGAGGCAATGGCCGCCGGCTGCTTGTGGTTGAGTCCTTTTAACCATTCCCCTAGATGGGGGAAGATTGTTAAGGTGACTGGGTGGTGGTCTGCTTCCACATCATCACAAAGGGCAAGGGCAGGTACTGATGTCAGGGGATGGACAGCAGGCAGATGGGTGGGTTAGTCACATGATTGCTGCCAAGATGGGTCACAAAGGGCTGATTAGGTTGATAGGGGGAGGATTCCTGCAAGAGACTTGTTAGACATTTGCAACTCACAAACTCAGACATTTGCAGCTCACAAACTCCTTGACCAAAGGTGATGGTATTATTACTTTTATGACTTTGGCTAGCTAAAGGGTGATCTTTGATCTTCGGCCTTGACAAGGAATCTGAAAGTTTACCAGACATCATTATGCTAAACCATGAATCGAAAGATTGGGCTGTGCTGGTCTTGCATCTGACTTGCCGAGGGAGAATGGGACAGGCTGCTGCTTGTCCTGCAGTAGAATGTCTGAATGCTTTCTAATGGTTATGCTGAGGCAAAGAGATTAAACTAAGAATAAGTTAAGTATCTTCTAGGTTTCTATAAGTACCACCCTTCAATAGTAAAATTAGCACAATATATAACTGTTCCTCAAAGTAGGTTAAACATACCTTCTAAATGGATTTGAAGAAAAGAACAGTAAGGCAAATGCTGCAAAGAGCAGGCTCAGACACCCTGCAAGCTGATAACAAAGAATGAATTGTTTTGGTCCATTACAAATTTTGCACCAATGGGGAGAAGAGAAGGAAGGCGGTGGAGAGTCAGGCATAGCGGCAGTGCCTCCAGCTAGCATGTCCCCCTGGATCTAACGTGATGGGGAGTGTGTGTCCAGTGTCGGGCAAGGAGGGAGGTCCTAACACAATCACAGACATAGACGCAACAAGGACATTTAGTTCGACTCCATTCGATTCAATTTACCGTGCATTTACGGAACACAAGGCAGGCTCCTGCTGGTTCCCACGTGCCTGTGGGCAGTTAGAAAAGGCCTTTCTTCTCTGAACAGCACAGACCTGTGTCCACAGACCTCTGGCAAGCAGGGCCCGGGCTGATATCAACCCTCACGCAGGACAGTGGCCCTGCTCATTCGCTTTCCTTGTGTTAGGCGCCAGCGGCCATGGAGACACCATAGTGACCAGCTAGAACAGATACCGGCCTAGAGAGAAAACCGGATGCGAAACAGTCTCAGTGTGATGACAGTTAGGAAGATGGAAGTGTGTCATGCCGCAGGATTTCACTTAGTCTGTGGGGACAGAACGCAAGACCATTTAGACATCAGCAAACCTTTTTTTTTTGAGTTGGAGTCTCACTCCGTCACCCAGGCTGGAGTACAGTAGCATGCTCATGTCATGGCCACCCCAGCATTGACCTGCTGGGTGCTGGCGATTCTTTCTGCCTCAGCCTTCCAAGTAGCTGGAACTACAGGCACGTACTGCCATGCCCAGCTCATTTTTGATTTATTGTAGAGACGAGGTTTTGCCAAGTTGCCCGGGCTGGTCTTGAACCTGTGGGCTCAGGCAATCCACTCTCCTCGGCCTCCCGAAGTGCTGGGATTCCAGGCTGAGCCACTGAGCCCGGCCCAGCAAACCATTTAGCGAGGTTGAGGCTGGACATGAGGAGTTCCTAGACATGACCCCAGCCACTGTGGTTATCCCCAGAAAGACCACCTGGCATGCTCAAGGTGACCTTACAGTCCCATCCAGGCTTGACTCCTTACCATCCTTGAGGTCTCACCTATAAAGGCTTCTAACTAGGCCTGCAGCATCAATTGCCTCATTGTTGAATTAGCAAGAAATGGGTACCTAGGTCTCAGATCTTCAAGTCAAGAGGCAGGACTCTCATAAGCACACAGGTCACAAGACCGGTAGCTTCAGGGCTCAGCCTCCTGACCAGAAGGGTCCCCAGAGACATATGTGTTGAGGACCACCAATGCATCAAGGCTGCCAATCTAAAACTCAGGGTCCACTCTCATGAGGCCACACTAACCAGACGGACAGAAGCTCAGGAGCTGAAACTCCTCCTGAACTTGAGGGGCTTGGTTCGGGATGTTTGGCCATTTGCAAGTTCACCCACCTTCCTCTCTGCTCTTCCACAGCTCCGGCTCCTGTATGAATGCAATCCTGTGGCTTATATCATTGAGCAGGCAGGAGGCTTGGCGACCACAGGCACCCAGCCCGTACTGGACGTGAAGCCTGAGGCTATACACCAACGCGTCCCCCTCATTCTGGGGTCCCCAGATGATGTGCAGGAGTTTCTCACCTGTGTGAAGAAAAACCAGGCGGGCAGCTAGTGAGATTGACCCCACAAGCCCTCTTCTCTTTGTCCCACACCTTGTACCTGGGTCCCTAAATGAACAATGAATGGAGATGGTGGTGATGAGAACCCAAAAGGCAAATCCGCCTAATCACCTGCGGAAGCCCAGCAGCACGCTGCTAATGACAGGTGGACAAGCCAGAGGCGATTCTGTGCGCAGTGTAAAGAGCTAAACATCAAAACCTACCTGTGAAAAGAGTGACTTCGATGTGTCTTCTGTCGTGAATAGCAGCAAGTTAAGTTGAAACTTGAAGTCCTTCAATCTAAGTATTCATAGGGCATAGATTAGTTAAGAATTTGTCTCGGCTTGAAATCTGAACCTAGTGTTTTCTGTTGTAGTGATTAATTCCCCCCTTATACTTGTGTGTGCGCCTGTGTGAAGATAGATAGCTGACGATTTCTTAGAAGAGTTTTCTTAGAATCAGGAATCTCATGCCTGTTCAATGCTGACATTTCTGATCCAGTTTCTTTTAGGAGTTCACACTTCGATGACCGATCACTGCTTGAATGGAAAACATCATCACCTACTGACAAGCCAGACACTAAATGGAGTCAATATTTAGAAAATTAATGATCTTTCTCAAAAAAAGAAAATTAATTACTTTTATCAACCTCTTAATCTTGGGGAAACATTTTAATCTATTCTAGGGCTTAACCAGAGTGCGCTGGTTAAATAACTCTTCATGTGCCCAGATTACGTCAAGTTGGGGAGGGGGGTTATGCGTCCAAAATCTCAGCTCGTTTTTAAGAATTGCTCTGAATGTCTGTATTCTGGAGGCCAAAAGAAGGCCTTACTGAAGTAGTGACAAATCACATCCAGAAGCATTTAAAACAAAGATGCACCAGGAAAACGGCTCAGCCCAGAAATTCAAGGGTGATTCAACATGAGAAAATCCGTTACAACAACTCATTAGCTTAAAAGGAAGGGCAGTGCTGTGGGGGTGAGGCTGGGAGAAGCCAAAGGAGGAAGCAAAGCTCTCCCGTGGTGGCTTAGTTTGCACAAGCCACAGGCATATTTTAACCTGGGTATCATTCCATGCTCAACACTTTCCTCAGTCTCCCATGACTTGGCAGCTGTGATTGAAGCAGTGAAATTTTAATACATCATCAAAAAGGTTTCATCCTCCTAAAAAAGGAACAAAGATGTTCTTTTCCAGGAAGAATTTGGATTCCATCCAATGGTCTCTTAATGCTCTCTTCAACACTTCATCTAAAATACATATCCCAAAGATTCAAACTGAAATCTTCACTTTGAAATAGCTTATTTTGAAACCTTGTTTTCATGAGTTTGCTACATGTAGGCTCAAGAGCACACACACAGGAGGAGAAGGTCTTGCTGGAAGCAGAGCTGAGGGGAGGCACCTTCAATTTGGCCTCAGTCTTTTGGTGAATGTGGTTATTAGGTTACATTCCCAGTGGGCCTCCAGAAGTTAGGTCAGACCCCCTGGGAGTGTGGGTGTCTGGTGTGCGATCTGGTGTGAAAGATGCAAAGAACTGCACAGAAGTTAGATTAGAAAATATAGTTTATTTAAAAAGTAAGAGAGAGAGAGGCTGGGTACGGTGGCTCAAGCCTGTAATCCCAGCACTTTGGGAGGCCAAGGTGAGAGGATTGCCTGAGCCCAGGGGTTCGAGACTAGCCTGGGCAACTTAGTGAGACCTGGTCTCTACAAGTAAAAAAAAAAAAAAAAAAATTAGCCAGGCATGGTGGCACATACCTGTAGTTCCAGCTATTTGGAAGGCTGAAGCGGGAGGATCACCCAATCCCAGCAGGTCGAGGCTGTGGTGGTCGTGAGTGTGCCACTGCACTCCAGCTTCAGTGACAGAGTGGGAGTCCAACTCAAAAAAAATATATATATAGTAGTTTGGGTTTGGGGGCTCAGCCTGTAATCCCAGCACTTTGGGATGCCAAGGCGAGTGGATTGCCTGAGCCCTAGGATTCGAGACCAGCCTGGGCAACCTGGCAAGACCTCATCTCTACAATAAATAAAAAATGAGCTGGGCATGGTAGCCCTTCTGCCCTTTCCTCCTAAATAGCAAACTTTTTTAATTTTAATTTTTGTAGAGATAGGGTGTTGCTATGTTGTTCAGGCTAGTCTTGAACTCCTGGCCTCTAGTGATCCTCTGCTTTGGCCTCCCCAGAGTGCTTGGATTATAGGTGTGAGCCACCACACTTGGCCTAATAGGTGCTTTTTAAAAAGAAGAGAATAAGACAAGCTGTTCCAAATCGTGGGAAAGAATGACTAGTGTTGGGACAGTTAGCAATTCATTTGGGAAAATAAATAAAGCTTGACCCCACAACATATTCCAGGTGCATTATAGAATTAAGTGCAAAAAACTATAAATCTGTCACAAAAGATAGAAGAGAATATATTTATGACCTTAAATGAAATCAAAAATTATAAAGCAAAAGATAAAGGGGGAACCCCCCCAAAACCCAGAATTTATTAATAAAAAATTGTATATTTATTCTTACACATATAAACTTCAGTCACCTTCAAAGGACTCTTCGTTTGATGCCATCCATCTATCAAGTCGCTTTTTCTGCTGCTCAAAACAGTTTTTGCAATCATCAGTTTTGATGCTTTTTAGTGCTTCTGCTGGTTTTTGTTTCACCTCTTCTACATTGGCGAACGTTTCCCTTTGAGGGCTTTTTTCATCTAGGGAAACAAAAAAGTCGCTTGGGGTGAGATCAGGGGAATAGGGAGGGTGGGGCACAGGGGTCGGGCCAGTTTTGGTAAAAAACCGCTGAACGCTCAGCACAGCGTGTGCAAGTGTGCTCATAAATCACCCATCGTGAAATGGGCAAACACACTGAAAGATTCTCCAACAACAAAAAAACTCATTGAAGTGGAACCAGCCTCTCACAACAATGCTAGTTGTTACACGGATGCTGGTGGGTTCCTAGAATAAATTACCTAGCAGGGGAAACCTGTACTGAAAGGAACCTGTCCTCCGAAAAATAATTTCATGTGTTTTCTTGGGTCCCCTCTCATATAAAGAAGATGTGACTACATCAAAATCAAAACAACACACCAAAAAGCAAAAAGACCATTGAAAGCTGAGGAGAAAATATTTGCAACATATGACAATAGATAAATAGCAACAATCATACGGTACTAAAAAGAAAGCACACACACAGGTTCCCTTCAGTTTCAGGTTCCCTTCAGTTGTGGGAGCTTTTCGATCCTCTCAATAAATCCTGCTTTAAAAAAGAAAGAGATAAACTTTTCATAGAGAAATCAAAGATATTAGACTGCCAAAATTTATTTAGAAAATGCATCTGGCACAACTTACCATTTTCCTGGAAGTAAAGAATGTTGGTCTCCTTCTCCCTACATAGCCCCAAGACAAATGGATAAAATGTTTTAATTGTAAAACAAAAGTAGGCTAGCTCGGTGGCTCAGCCTGTAATCCCAGCACTTTGGGAGGCCGAGGCGAGTGGATTGCTTGAGCCGGCGGATTCGAGGCCAGCCTGGGCTACTTGGTGAGACCTCGTCTCTACAATAAATCAAAAATTAGCCGGGTGTGGTGGCGCGTGCCTGTAGTTCTGACTACTTGGAAGACTGAGGTGGAAGGATCATCGGAGCCCAGCAGGTCAAGGCTGCGGTGGCTGGGAATATGCCCCTGCAGTCCAGTCTGGGTGACAGGATGAGACTCCAACTCAAATAAATAAGTAAATAAATAAATAAACAAAAGTCACTGTGTATCTTGAGTGGGAATTAGGAAAAACTTAATTTTCTTTTCTTTTCTTTCTTTATTTAATAATCAATATTGTTTTATTATGATGTTGTGGGGTACAGTCAAGGGTTAGATATACAAATACGTTTCATTCAGGCACCCTATTGATTAGAGGTACTTCCCCATCCCCAGACAGATATTTGCTCGTTAATCCCATCTCCCTCCCCCGCCATAGTTTCCCACTACCGTCAGTCATTTTCTTATAGTATTAGATTGGATGTTCAAGGTCCATTATATGAGTGAAAACATATGATACTCGGACCTTTGTTTTTGTGAGAGGTCACTCAGTATTGTAGACTCTAGTTCCATCCAGGTTGCTGCAAAATTCATGATTTTGCTCTTTTTTATGACTGCGTAGTATTCCATCGTGTATATGTACCACATTTTTCTAATCCAGTCCTCTTTTGATGGGCAGCATGGTTGCTTCCAGGTTCTTGCTATTGTGAACAATGCTGCGATAAACATACGTGTGCAGGTGTCTTTTTTGTAGGAAAAACTTAATTTTAAATAAACTTGGAACAATGAAAACCTCTTAAACCATGATAGAAATCCCCAGGAGTTTTCACAGAAAACATACCCTGTTGACAACCTAAAAATTTATAAAAAAATTTTTCTGGCAAATCAATAAAGTTAAAGGGTGAAATAGACTGTGGGAAATAAACCTTCTCAGTGCATTTGGCAGGTAAAGGATTATGATCCATTGTGTTCAAAAAGTTCTCCACGACTGGTAAGAAAGGAGCAAAAACCCTGTAGAAAAATGGTAACAATTCTCAGGTTCGTTCCCACTGCCCAGGCCTAAGAATAAATGTGGGCAGACGGGTGTCTCCCTCTCCTGCCTGTGCTGCCACCTCAGGGGAGACATCGCCCCTCCTTACTGCTGGGCTGATAAGAAAATGCCGAGCTTCCCACATGAAGCTCTTGAACAAGACCTGCTTCCAGAATCCTCCGGAAACCCTCTCCTCTCTCACGAAAACCCTGCCCTTACACAGCAGACAGCCTTGCTTTCCTGTTGGAGTCCCACTCTGGGCCATCCTCCGCAGATGAGGGAAAGTCTGGCCAGGTAGGAATCTGTCACAGATCTAGGAGTCTGTGACTTCTGGCTGGATCAAGGGAAGGCTGCTGACAAGACGGTCAGCAGGAAATGAACAATGTCATTTCAAAATTGTTGTCCTTGTTCCATCTAATATTAAGGGGCAGAGAGAGAGGGGGATGGGGAGTTCGTGTTCAAAGGGTCCAGAGTTTTGCTTTGGGAGGATAAGAACGTTCTGGAGATGGGTGGTGGTGATGGTGTCACAACAACTTGAATGTACTTAATGCCACTGAGTCATACACTCAGAAACGGTTAAAATGGTAAAGTTTGTGTTGTGTCTACTTGACCACAATGAGAATACGAAGTCTGTTCCCAGTAACAGGTGAGTAGGGACACTATCTCGCCACCTGTTGGCAAGAACACGAGGAAGGGTTGGGCATACCTGTGGTGAGAGCTCTTCCCCGGACAGCAGTGACAGCCTGGGAGACTGGCGAGCGTGCCAGGGCACGTCCAGGTCCCTGGTCCTAGAGTATCCGTGTGGCAAGCCAGCCTTGACGTCTGCCTGCCCAAAGTCTCCTAGAAGGAGCGCTCAGAGGAAGCAGGGGGGACTCGGTGTCTCTTGGGTGCAGCAGCTTGTTATATGTCCACCTGGGCAAACTTCGTAGACAGCACAGGGGTGCCTGGAGTGGGAGCCGCGGGGCCCGAATTTCACCCTGCACTCAACTCATCAAGCTGTGTGCTCTCAGGACTGTGTCTACCCACCTGTACAAAGCCTCGGTGTGGGTGATCCTTGGGCTAAGTCCTGGTTATTCTAAAAATACTGCTTGGCACAGCCTGGATGGGATTTGTACCCAGACTGTGTGGATCCCTCTGAGTTCACCGAACCCTCCACTAAGAAGATTGTGAGGTATCGACTGAGGGACTAGCTCCCCCATCAACAGGAAAGAAGGGAGAAAGAAAGTCACTAGCCGGGAAGCCAGACCCCGAGGAGGAGTGCTTGTGGCTGATGAGTGAACATGTCCTGGTTTCCGACCCTGGCATAGTTGTGGCTTTTTGGGTCGTCGTCAACCTTTATCCTTGTAAGTACCTGGGCACGGAATCGGACATGAGGAGGTGGCCACAGGAATCACAGGACAGGCCTGAGGAGACATTGTGATCTGACTTCTCAAAAGTTCATCACTCCTCTGTCATTTTCTTCTCTTTGAGGGAACAAATTGGCCTCTTTCTGTGTCATTCATGCTGATATCCTGCCCTTGGACTTAATTATTCAACTGTGTTTTTCAAAAACATCATATTCTTTTTTTTTGAGTTGGAGTCTCACTCGGTCGCCCAGACTGGAGTACAGTGGCCACTCCCGGCCCCCGCAGCCTCGACCTGCTGGGCTCCGGCCATCCTTCCGCCTCAGCCTTCCTAGTAGCCGGAATTACAGGCAGGTGCTACCACGCCCGGCTGATTTTTTGATTTATTGTAGAGATGAGGTCTCGCTGCCCAGGCGGGTCTCGAACCCGCGGGCTCAGGCAATCCACTCACCTCAGCCTCCCAAACACTGAGCCACCGAGCCCGGCTAACATTATATTCTTTTATTTTCAAAATCAATCCGGGTTGGATCCCATCCCTCCAAAACAATCTCTTTCATTCTTCAGGGAAGCACTCCTCCACCTCATGAGTGTGCAAGGGTCCTGGGGTCTACTGAGAAGTCGATGTGTTCTGTCGGCCCAAGATGTCCGACCCACCTCCCCAACTTCCATGCTAAGCGTATATATGGGAATCTTCTAGGCCCCACATGTTCTAAGTCCAGTCACCTAAGACGTGGGTGCAAGCAGGCTACAGTTCTCGGTCTCTTACAGAAATCCCTGACCCATTCCCAGTTTGGGGGACAACTCATCTCTCTTCCTCTAACTGCTCTAGGCCATGGACACTTAATTCCTTCATCACACTGACTCCCAGGCTCCTACAAGAGGTATTCATTCTGATTCCTGCATTTAGAAGAACTTTTTCTCTCTCTTCGGAGCTTAACTTTCAGGACCATTGCAGACTCAAAAATCTATTTGAAACTCTAATGTTGAACATTGATTCTGCTTTCTCTTTGCATTCCTGTGTTTAAAATCCGAGGCTTAAGTCAGCATTTAAAAAATCATATGGTTTTTAAATAATCACGTGACCTCTGTCACTACATCACACATATATGGAGCTGAACAACCTTAAACAGGGAGAGGAAAGTGATGGTGGAAGCTGGTTTGACTGAGAAATCCCAAGGACCCGGGAACGTCTTCACCTACATCACAGCAAGAAGAGAGCCCACCACAGGCAGCGTGTTGACATGGTTCCAGGTCATCTTTATGGCCCCGTGTCTCTAATCTGTCCATTTCTGCTCTGTCCCAAAACAGGGATATTAGCCTGGTTTGAAACCAGGAGCTAGGTTTTTGCCAATTGTGGAGAGCCTTTTGAACATAGTGGATCCAATGTTCCTTGAGATTCAAGTTTTGGGGAAAATATTAGCACATTCCTCACCTACTGAGGAGCCACTACAAGTCACTCAAGGGCAGTAGTCCTGCTCCCCACATAAGAGCCTTCTGGTCCTGAAAAAAATGGCACCCTATTTGAAGGGATTAAAAAGGGCCAAGGTGGGACATGATGATGTGATGCGTATCCCAGTGCCTGCATTGGGTAAATTTCACTGGCCATGTGGGTTCCAGTTCCTCTATCTAGACTAGGAAGCCTTCTTCGTGACTGACAAGAGCAGGAATGGTTTTTGATCCTCAGCCCTGCTCCAAGGCTGTCCAGTCGTTAGAGTGGTTCTTGTAGGAGATCATATCATCAGCCACCACCATTAGCAGCAAGCCTGCTTCTATGGGCTGTGCGGTTGCTAACTGTTTGTTACAGCCACTTCAGTGTGGGAGATCTTATCCAGAGAAGGCAGAGACTGAAGACCGTGTCCTCAAGGAGGCTATGAGACATGAAGACACCAATACTCACCCTCTGCAGGAGGAACTAGAAATGGTGACAGGGACCATCGACAAGAGCCCCAGCTCTTGGGTCATGACTCGCTCTGGGCATGTCAACCACGGGCCCCACTTCTCCAGGCTGCAGTTTGGATCATGCCCTGGATTCTTCCCTTACAGGTGCAGCCCAGTGGTCATGATGCTCCATGAACAACTGAGCTTTTCTGGTCTGCTCTTCTGGCCAAACAAGGAGAGGGTCTGGGCTTCACCTCTGAGAAGCTGACAAGCACCCATGGGCTTCCTTAGGCAGGAGGTAGAGCCAGGGTTTACCCTGCAGGTGCTCACAGCATCTCCCCTGGTGTAGGTGCCAGAGGCTTGGGGTTTTTTACCTCTCAAACTAACATCCTGGAATGTCTGTGTCCGATTCCTCCATGAATAACAGGGTGAGTATGTCACCCCTGCTGGTGGGGAATGGGGTTCCTAAGAGTTGGGAGGCCAGAGTCCGGATCTGAGGTTCTTCAATCAAACAGATGCTGTAGAACAAAACCAACTAGTGCTCTCTGTTCTCTCTGTCTCTGTCTCTGTCTCTGTCTCTCTCTCTCTCTCTCTCTCTCTCTCTCTCCATCTCTCTCTCTCTCTTTCCATCTGGGAGGAAAGAGCCATCTCAATAGTTTCTCTTTCATTACCCTTTAGGGAAATCCTAAGGTCTAGATGAGGTCCCATATGTAGTGGAGAATCCTGGAGTGGAGTTTCTCCAGGGAACATTTCAGGATCCTGTCATCTGCAAAGCTAAGACAGGCGAGTATAGGCACCAGTGGCCAGGAAGTGAGTACTGAGCATGTTAGGGGGAATTTTTTCCAGGGAAAGAAGCTAATAGTGAAGGTGGAGGTGGGTGGGAATGAGAAACCAAAGATCCCAGACTACAAAATCCAAGTGTTAACTTTCTGTTCTTTCTCCCAGGTCAGAAAGTGTGTGATGGAAATTCTCCAAGAGCAGAAAGTCTGCTGTGTCTCCCTATTCCCTCACAGAGTCTCAGGAACAGGTCTGGTTCAGAAATTTGTGTTGACATTTGGTTTCAGCCTGATTTACTCACTCATAAGGCCAAGGGGACCTGGAAAGATCCCCATAATAGGTTGCATGGTGGTGAGAGAATGGTCAAGGGGAATTGGGCTGCACACTGTATGTGGGTCCCTTCCAAATAAGACTGAGAAAGACAAGTGAACAGTTTGAAGCACCTGAGGTCCAGCCAGGAACCTCTTACTGCACTTTAGGGTAGTGGTAGACAGCAGAATCCCTTCTCGGAATATTGGAAATGGCCTCTTCTGGCCAGGTGTGCCTTAGGTTGGGTTGGTTCCCTAAAGAAATCAGAGCCGTCTATCAGAGGTAATGCAAATATTAATAAATAAATGGGAAGGAAGGAGGCCTCCTTTATATGTTCTTTCAATTACCTGTTGCTATGTAATAAATTACCCCCAAAGTGGCAGCCAATAAAAACCATTAAAATATCTTATTTGTGAGGCAGGAATTCAGGAAGTGCTCAGCTGGGTGATTCCTCTGCTGCATCCATGCAACTGATGTCACCGAGTGGAACTCAATTGGTGGAAGGGCTGGTCTGAAAGATTTGACATGGCTTTTCTCACATGTCTGCCACTTGGGATGGGCAGAAGGCCGGAATATCTGAAGGGTAAGGACTCAGCTGGCATTGTGAACTGGAACATTTATACTGGGCATCTGAAGCCTGCTGGTCTTAGGATAGTCAGACATCTTACATGGACAGAAAGTGGAAGCTGCTAGTTTCTCAAGGCTTGGGCCTGGACATTGGCTCAGGGTTACTTCTTCCTTACTGTCTTGGTAAACCAGTGATCGTGTCCACTCAGATTCAAAGAAGAGGAAATACACCCCAGTTCTCAATAGGAAGGACATCAGAGAAATACACACCTTGAATCAGCCAGATCCCTTGTCTTAGAGTATAACAAAATGCATAGGCTGACTTCTTTGTAGAAGACAGAAATTTATTTCTGAAAGTTCTGTGGTCTGGAAGTCTGAGATCAGGTTGGCATCATGGTTGGGTTCTGGTGAGGGCTTCTGTCAAGTTCCAAGATGGCCCCATCGTCTCCCTGTATCCACATCTAGTGGAGAGAAGAGAGAGAGAAAAAGCAAACTCTTTGGTGTCTTTTAATAAGGGAATTAATCCTGCTATTTGGCTCCACTCTCACGACCTGACTACCTCTCAAAGGCCCACCTCCCACCATCACATTGGGGGTCAGGATTTTAACATATATATTTGGGAGGGATCACAAACATTCAGGGCTTTGGACCTCTCTAAAGTGTTCGGGTTTTGGGGGACTAGCAAATGTCCTCAAGCAGAAAAGCAGACCCTGCAACCCTTTTGCAGGGTCAAATTCCCACTAAATTGGGTTTGGTGTTCTAAGCTCCTCTGGGGCTTTGTCATCCCTCTTGTTGCTCTAGATGAAAAAACATGGCAGGCCTTTGGATCAATGTCATGCACTGTCATGGGGCAAAAGGTGATTTGGGGGTAGATAAGAAAAAAAAGTTACTCTTTTTATGTGCAAAGCACAGATATATATATATGTAATATATATGTATATATGTACTATACAATCAAATATACAGTTTATCTACAGTATTGCAGTATATGTGCCATTTTTCACTTCCCACGAATAATCCAGCTGCTCAATATCCTCACAATGTGTCAGCGTAGGAATGATGTCATTTTATTTTTAGCTATATCTTGGAACCCTCTAAGTGCCCTAGGCTGCCATGTAAGAAAGCTGAGGTGGGTGTGGTCACCGTAATGGACAGCAGAGTCAACCCAGCAACCAGAATAGTGTGACTCATGCAGACATACAGTGTAGGCTGGTGGATCAGGCTGTTCCTGGAAGAGACATCAGTAAAAAGCCAAATTTAATCCTTAATAAGTACAAGTATAAAAGTTATAGGTCAGCCAAACTTGGTGGCTCATGCCTGAGATGTTAGCACTTTGAGAGACTGAGGTGAGAGGACTGCCTGGGCTCAGGAGTTGAAGATCAGTCTGGGCAACTTGGCGAGACCTCATCTCTACAGTAAATCAAAAAATTAGCTGGGTGTGGTGGTGTACACCTGTAGATGCAGTTACTTGGTAGGTTGAGGCTGAAGGATCACTTCAGCACAGCAGGTTGAGGCTGTAGTGGCTGAGATCATGCCACTGCACTCCAGTCTGGGCAACAGAGTGAGATTCTGAATCCAAAAAAAAAAAAAGTTATGGGTCAAGTGATCAAAAGTCTGACCTGTATCATAAAGACAGCTACAACCCTTCAGTCAATTCCTAGACTATAGCCAGATCCAGGACTCTTTGAATGCATGGGAGGCTGGGTTCTCTTGAGGAAGGATTCCAGCAAACTGTCAAACTTTCGTACCATCTCTTGTTCTCCCAGCCTTCCCCAAAGGGACCTATGGCCTTTCACTGGGTAATTATGCATCGGAGAAAGGAAATAATCAGACCTCGCGGGAACTACTGGCTGCTAGTTCTGAATTGAAATTGATTCTGGTGGTGTCAAAGCATGCTTCATGGTGTTGTCTTACGTACGAGAGAGCGTTTTTTTCACCTGTGATCTAACTTGGAGCCGCCTTCGGGAAGTCACCTCTCATTGTGAGTGTCCGCCGTTCTTTCTGGGAGGAGGGGTGTGGCCCAGCACCTGGAGGGAGGGTACAGAGGGAGGGCTGAGGGATGGAGCTGTGGGGTGCTGCCGTGGGGGGCGGGTATCGCCAAGCACAGGACAGAGTCTGTGTTCCATTGCTGCCCACTGCAGGCCTGGGACTCTTCATGCTCCGGCAGCTACCACCTCCAGATTCCTTAACCTCTGATGCAAAATAGCCTGGTTTTGTTGCTGTTGTTTGCTTGCTTTTGTTTTGAAGCTGGAGCTACAGTCGATGAGTTAGGCTCCCAGACTTGTTTTCCAGGACAGACAGGGTTGGGAGTAAAGTGGTGGTTGGGGGCGGGGCTGTCACCCAGGGAGAGGGCGGGAAGTGAGTTCATCCCTGGCTTAGGGTTGGTGGGCGGTTCTCCACCCCGGCTACCTGTTGGAACCACTTGGGGATTCCAGTGAATAACTTGAGGAAGGGAGGGGAAGCCTTGGCTTCAGGGAACACACGCGTAGCACTGATGCTATGCATCCAGGCTCTTTGGAAACAGATAGAGAGACAGTTCCTGCACTCAGGAGACAGACCGTCCAGCAGAAGGATGGTCGTGAAGATCTTGAACCCCTGTGCAGGGACCACAGGGTGTCCTGGTGTGGAGGCATGTGTGGGAGGACCATGGGAGGTTGGTAGGAGAAAACTAAAGAGGCAGAGAGCACTGCCTGTGGGAGTGTTCGAGTGAAGGGAAGGCTTCTGTGAGCCAAGTCTGGGGCATCCGTGGCTCTTGAGGCATGAGAGGGTGTGGCCAAGCCCGGCTGCTATGGGACAGGGTGGACATCCCAAGGACACATCTGCCCTCAAAACAGGAGATAACTCCCTGCCTTTGTGGAGCTTACGGACAATTAGCAGATGCTGGATGGTGGCCAGGGCTGAGGAGAAAATGAAACAAGAAAGGTGGTGGGGGCCAGGATTATTCCTTTAGACAGATGGCAGGGGAAGGTCTCTCTGGGGAAGGATCCTCGAGTCAAGGCTCAAGTGGTGGCAGCCACACGTAGGGAAGATGTCCCAGGCAGGAGCAGCAAGGTTTTTTCCTCCAGTTTCCAAGATTAACCTCTATTCTTTAATATCTGTTTTCTGGAAACAAAGGATTGCACACTTCTTTAGTTGGAAATCTTATGATGTCTAGCGAAAGAAGGCTCCACAGCAGGGCAGTGATTCATTCAGGAAATAACTCTGGGTGATTTAGGGAAACGGCTCAGAGGGTGGGCGTTCATGGCTGTTCACTTAATGTTCTGGTAACAGGTGCTGCACCTTCTGGGGCTTGAACTTGTGGAGTCCAGTAAACAGTAGAGTCCCTGGGAAGTGCTGTGCCATGCACCCTTATTCTCCCCTCCCCTCTTCTCACCTTAGCCCCCACCCCACCCCACACTTCCTTGAGATGTGGTTTCAGCAGAGATTTCTTCATGCCTGACAAACTGTTAGACTCATCGAGAAAAGAAATGGCAAATATGCCTTAATACGGTGGTAAAATCAGTTAGGGCAGGGCATGGCTGGAAGTTCCTCTATTCACTATGGGTTCACAGACGGCTTGTTACGGAGGGAGGTTTGCTGGTGGTGAAACAATTCAGCCCCTGTTCAGCTGGAATATAACATAGATGTTGGGACCTATGACCTTTCTTTTGTACACTGGAAACTGGGGGTAAGAGGTTATTTCTTTGTGATCATCGGGAAGAATGGAAGAGATAGTATAAAGCAAGACCAAATTTGTTAAGCACCTACTAAATGCCAGTTACAAGGGACTTGCCAGTACGAGGGACTTTCTCACCTGCTTCACATCGTCTAAGCTAAATCACACCTATTATTTCCAACTTTCAGTTTCAACTGATGCGACTCTCGTTTCTCTCACCAACCTAACGGACCATTTGTCTCCCCCCCGGGGTCCCTGGCTACTCAGGTCTTCATGCTCGTTCTTGAATGCGTCACGCCCGCTGATGTCTCTGCGTATAGTCCTCCTCCCTGGGCCTCCGTGTGTCTTCCTTGCTTAACTCCCATCAGGCCTCTCGTCAAGTGCTGCCTCCCTTCCCCGTCCCTCGCCCTCCCCCTGTTTGTTCTTTAGGGCACTGTCCACCACCTACTTCTGTGTGTGCTGACCTGCGTGTTGTCTGCCCCTCACTAGAAGAGCAGTTTTCTGAAATCCAGTCCTGCTGTTGGTGTTTCCCCAAAAGTCAGTGCCCGGAACACCTTCCAGTTTGTGCTGGGCGCTCCCCAAACACCTGTTGAGCAAATGCGTGACTGAACGGATGGGCTAGGTTGGATTCGTAGGGAGGCCGGGGACTTTCCAAGTTGATGGATTATTCCACTTTTCTTTTTCCTGCCTCTGGCTGAGCAAGGAAAGAAACAGAAATAAAGCTCAAATGAAGCTAGGCGATTAGTCCCCGGAAAGTCGGGGAAGACTAACTTGAGTGGAGGGGGAGGCGACTCCCATGTTACTTGATGTTTCCTTCCAGTGCTCATCTGTTGGGCCCCTCTGGTCCATCACTGAGGTCTCCCTCAGAACCTTGTACACAGGAGTCCCGTGAGAAGACCCGAGAAGTCCTTTCATGGGATGTCCACAGAAGGTTAGATACGGGTTTAGGGGCCAGTCTTTCTGGGTCTTTCTTTAGAAGGCTTCCCCCCACACCTTCCCATCTTGGATCAGTTTGCCAAAAGACTTCAGAAAATCTCGGAACAGCATCCCAGGGCCTCGGGGTCTGGGTCTTCCTAAGATAGTTGTTATGCATAAACAGATCGGGAGAATAAAAATACTCCTCTGCGCTTGCTACATCCAACCCTCCTACCAACACGAAGACCAGAAGACAGGGCAGTTGGGTCTTGAGAGATCCATGTTCCCCCACAGCCACCCACTCTGCTCTGACAGGCAGCTCCAGCCCACTGGATCCGGGCACATTTGGGCGGTAGCCAAAGTCCATCTACTGCTTCCTGCCTCTTCCCTGCAACGTGCCAATTCCAGACCCGGGTTCCTGTCACATCCCAGCAGCTCACAGCCCTGGTGGAAGGGGAGGGTAGAGCCAGAACAGGCCAGGAGGAGAGCCATCCCAGGTAGGTGGGACCCCAGCACCCGCTGTGGGCATCCATGGATCTGTGTGGGCAGGGCTGGCCTGAGCAGCAGGACCCTCCTATGCTAGTGCACTCTGCCCTCCATGAGTCACAGTGGCTGTTGATAAGGATATGCTGTGGCTCTAAGTCTCTTTTTGATGTTGTGTCAGACACAGCCACTGGGCAGCTGACATCTGCATATTTATGACTAGAAGAGCCAGAAGGCCACCCATTCTTCCTCCCAGTGAATCATTAGCATGGGGTCGTGTCTTTAGAGCCCAATTACATACCTGAGTACAAAAAAATTCAGTGCATTGAAACAAAAAGAATTCCCATCTCTGTATGCAGTAAAGTTTCATTCACCTACAAGTAACTATAAAAACGGTAAGTGAATCAATAATGCAAACCTGATTCTAGCAGTCATTAAAGTAGTGGTAACATCTTCACCAGTGTAAAAAGGATACAGTATTCCAATCACAAAGTGGGTCTTCAATGGTTCAAGCACATACACCACAGAGTAGAGGCCTGTGCGATTTCAGAGACATTCCTCCCCGATGTGCTATGCCCAGTCGAGTCCTTGTCAGCCCGCCCCGTCAGCTCACACGAGGGGGCAGCTGGCTGCTGAGGCAATTCTACAGTGGCTCTTCAGGTCTTTGGCCATCTTTATGGAGCCATCCATGCCCCAGGCTAAGCCCTAGCTGAAAGGAGAGCAGGGTTTCCATTTGTTAGGCAGAATAATGAAAATTGGTTTATTGCCAGGAACACCCAACATAAACAGTGTACCCCAGACCACGGACTTAAGAGAAAGGAACAGGGGAGACAGATGTTCTTGTTTATCCTTTAAAATTCTTGAGTCTAAACCTGCACATAGCTTTTATCCCAGACCCCAAACTGTGAACTTTTACAGAACTGAAAAATAAAAGACAGAAAAAGGAAAACCTTGAGGCCAGATATATGTGTCAGAATTAAGAAAGTCATCAGAATGTAGAAATGTCAAGGTACAAATACCACGTTAATAACCCTGGCATACGTGTGACAGTATCGCAATGTAATAATCAAATATTAATATTCTGTGTTTGGTGAAATAAAGACTTCTGGGATTTGAGACATGTGCTTATGGGTTTGTGGAACTGTGTCTAACCACTGGTTAGAAACAATAATTCCACCCAGCCAGGTGCGGTGGTTCACACTTATAATCTCAGCATTTTGGGAGACAGAGGTAAGAGGATTGCCTGAGGCCACGGGTTCGAGACCAGCCTGGGCAACGTGGCAAGACCTCATCCCTACAATAAATCAAGATAAATGAGCTGGGTGTGGTGGCACGTGCCTGTGCTTCCAGCTGCTTGGAAGGCTGAAGCAGAAGGATTGCCTGAGCCCAGCAGGTCGAGGCTGTGGTGGCCAGGAGTGTGCTACTGCACTCCAGCCTGGGCGAGGGAGTGAGACTCCAACTCAAAAAAAGAAAGAAAAGAAAGAAACAATAATTCCCTTTTGGATTAGAAATATTGGTATTTTTCGTCATTGATACCTGTTCTTGACCATTCAATAGTTCTTATTTGATTCTTCTTCAAAACCGTAGCCAACCACCGGAACAGAGAGAGTCAGGATTTTACTGCTGCAGTTTCAGCCATAATAAATGCCTGGGAAAGGAATTTTCACACTGGGGTAAGAAACTCCAGGGACACCTGACAGTAACCCACCCTATCACCCACAGTAAGGGAGGCACTTCTATATTCAGGAAATGACACACATTCCAGATAGGACTTAACAATAAGATCTATTGCTATCAAGGCTGGGGATTTAGGTTCCCACCTAAAAGTAACAGAAATATAAATCAGCTTAATCTCATTTGTAAACAACTGGCCACCAAGAGGCACCATAGAGCACTCTGAAACCTTGTAATTCTACTCCTAAAATGACTATGTCAAAAACAGCACAGGCCGTCACAGTGGCTCAAGCCTGTAATTCCAAGCACTTTGGGAGGTGGAGGCGAGAGGATTGCCTGAGCCCAGGGTTCGAGACGAGCCTGGGCAACTTGGCAAGACCTCATCTCTACAATAAATCAAAAAAGTAGCCGGGTGTGGTGGCACGCGCCTATAGTTCCAGCTACGTGGAAGGCTGAGATGGAAGGATCACCTGAGCCCAGCAGGTCGAAGCTGCGGTGGCTGTGAGCGTGCCATTGCACTCCAGCCTGGGCAACAGCGAGACTCTGACTCAAACAAAACAAAACAAAACAAAAAAAAACACAAAACACAAAATTTCCTGAGCCAAGGAATTCTTTTCAGTTTTAATTATACAAGAAAAAAATTTGGAAAAATTTTAAAACTCTAATAATGGAAGAAAATTAGGTAAATCAAGCTATACCGGTAGAATTATGTAGCCATTTAAAAAAATTTCTAGCTGGGCTCAGTGACTCAGCCTGTAATCTCAGTGCTTTGGGAGGCTGAGGTGAGTGGATTGCCTGAGCCTGCGGGTTCGAGACCCACCCGGGCAACTTGGCAAGATCTCATCTCTACAATCAATCAAAAATGAGCTGGGCGTGGTAGCGCGCGCCTGTAGTTCCAGCTACTTGGAAGGCTGAGCGGAAGGATTGCTGGAGCCCAGCAGTGAAGGCTGCGGTGGCCGGCAGCGGCCACTGCACTCCAGTCTGGGCGACAGAGTGAGACTCCAACTCAAAAAAAAATAAAAAAATAAAAATATTTCTGAAGTGCTTATCTTCATGGGGACAGGCTAATATGATGGCAAACAGAAACATTGCATATACAGACTGCACAACCCATGTAAATCCACGCCAATATCTACATAGAATTCTACATATCCAAAAGTCTTTCCTACTGGTTTGTCATGTTGGCTTTGCAATGTTTCTGCATCAATTTCTTCAAAGACAAATACCCTCTTCATAGAAGATGAAACTCTCGAGTTGTGCATTAATACGAACAGAGTTGGTTCCCATCGTTTCCACAACCTCCATCAAGTCCTTCTCAGACTGATAGATTCTCTGAAAGTCAGTACACAGAGCAGCAGAATTCTTGGGATTATATGCACAGATTTGTTTCCTTCAATGATAAAGGGGGAAGAGACTTGATTACTGGTATCCACCTTCAGGGGAACAGGAGTTTCCAAACCAGTAGGAAAGACTTTTGGATATGTAGAATTCTATGTAGATATTGGCGTGGATTTACATGGGTTGTGCAGTCTGTATATGCAATGTTTCTGTTTGCCATCATATTAGCCTGTCCCCATGAAGATAGCAGCTTATGATTTCCAAATGAACTTTGCTAATAGCATTTCAGGAAATGATTTTACCTTTCCTTTGTAGGGATGGGATTCCTTAGAGTCCAGGTCTCTGTTGTCCTCTACCTACTGGAAGGCGTATTCCAGTAGGCCACCATGGCAACCCTCATTGCCTTCAATCCGAGAACATTCAGCAGGGTCTGCTCACTCAGTGAGGTAAGATTGCGAATTTTCCAGAATATTTGTCCTTCGAGAGCACCAGTCGCACTAAAAGCCCACGAACAATTACACGGCTCCTAAAAATGTGACAAGAAATTTCTTACCCACAAAACAAGGAGCAAGACCTTGATGACACTCATATATCTTTTTAAAACAGTGAATTTTAGTCAGACACAGTGGCTCACACCTAAAAAACTGCACTTTGGGAGGCAGAGGCGAGAGGATTGCCTGAGCCCCGGGGTTTGAGAGCAGCCTGGGAAACTTGGCGAGGCTTCATCTCTACAGTAAATCCAAAATGAGCCAGATGTGGTGGCACACACCTGTGGTTCCAGTTACTTGGAAAGTTGAGGTTGAAGGATCACCTGAGCCCAACAAGTCAAGGCTGCGGTGGCTGTGAGCATGCCACCGCACTCCTGCCTAGGTGACAGAGAGAGACTCTGACTCAAAACAATGACAACGACAACTACAACAGTGAACTTCATGTTACAGTCTACCAAAGCACAGAGGTCATTTGCCTCTTGGCTTTCCTGTGGTGATGGGAGTCCTGAATCTTACCTCTGGTAGCCAATTTTTCACAGGAGCCACATAGCCTTTTTCTGGCTAATCCACCGATGCAGGGATGTAAGGAAACAGAGGTTTCTGGAACACTCTCCCCTTCCAGTATTGAAAGCCATTCATCCTCTGGTTGAATTCCTCATTGGTCTTCAAGGCAGAGTAAATACAAAACTGGAGAACAACAGATGATATAAAGAGCTGAGGAGAGGAAGCACAGACTCCAGCCGTCCACACCACACTCACCATGTCCCAAAGGCGTTCATGGCCCTCGTGAAGGCGTGTTTCTCTTCCCCATGTTCCTGATTGTGCTGTCCAGTCATTTTATATTCTTCTCCCACGTTGCTCTTCGCTATCCTTCTTCATTTTAGAGGCAAACGTGTCATTGATGGTCTTTATTTCTACTGGCAACCCAACCCACGTTCACCAGGTGAATCTGCAGACAGACATGGAGTATAATTCATGGCCAGGGGAGGGTTGGTATTTCTGGGAGCTGTTCTCTAAGCCAAGATACAACAGAGATACGTGCCCCATATTGTGGCAATTTATTAGGTTATTTCCTATTAGACTATTTCCTTGCTAAGAGTGGGCCACTAGAAGCTACTTTCTGGTTATGAATTCCCAACAACGGCGACCATTCTATCTGGGGTCCCTCTGGACCGTTTAAGATGTCACCAACGTCAGTTCCTGAGTTCAACCTTCCACTGGTTCCATCACACATCTAAACTGTGACCAAATGTGGGAGCAACTGAGGCTATTATCCCAAGCAAAAGGCAGCCGGGATAAGGGAAGGATTCATACTGCAGATACCTAAAAGGAAGGGAAATCATATGAGTCTCTAATTAGACCAGTTCGACTCACCTCGGGGGGAGGGTCTCCAGAGACAGCATAGCATTTTGTAATGTTTCCCTTCCTGCTTTCTTCATGCAGAGATTCTTCCTGTCTCTGTCTTACATCAAATAAGTGAATGAATCAATCGTCAAGAATTAATGAAGCCCTAGCTTTGTCTGATGCCTGATATAATCGGAGCATGTCCTTAAAAACAATCTCCCTGTAACTTTCCTGACTGCTTTTCCAAAGCCAACTCTATTTTAAAATCTAACCTCAACTCAGTAATCTTAGTTTTTCAACAAATAGGCACAGAGCCTGACAGATATATTCAAAGGAAATGATGGCCAAACATCTTGGTACATTAGGTAACACGAGAGCTGAACTTGTGGGCTGTCACCCCACCTCCTCCTTCCCTACCCCTATTTCTATAATCCATATAGAATTGATCCTAGTCAAAAGGCTGAGAATCAAGATAAACTCCCATTTAGAGGTCAGAGGATCTCTTCCTGAGATCCAACCTGTTCCTTCTGCCATCTGCCTGATTTCTCCTTCTGCAGTAGGAAAACACCATCTTGAGGATACTGTGAAAATACAACACATTTAAAAGAAGTAATTATTGCTTCCTGTGATCAGAACTAGGAGTTCTGTACTGAACCCTCACATGTTACTTCCTCTGGCATCTTAGCAATGATCCTGAAGAAAAATTAAATTCCCACATTAAGAGGGCCGGTTGGTTCTCAGAAGTAGAATATGGGTCCTCGGTGGATGCTGTGGATTGGAGGAGGAAGTTTCCAAGTGTTTGGGACCACAGCAGCAGGTCTGATTTGAGGACAACGAGACCTAGACAGGAGACAGCGACTGCTGAGTTGTTGGGAGTAGGAGGGGCAGGAAACAGGACATGAGGAAAAACAGGCAGAACCCACCAGAGTGCGGTCAGTGGTGAACAGAAGGTTCGAAGATTCTAAGATTCTATGGAGAAGATTTCCTTGGTTTTTGAAGTTTTGAATATAGGGGGTTGCTGATACTTGATTTTATGGTTCTATTTCAACTCAAATATTTTAAAAGAATTGTTGTGTGTCTTTATACTTGATGAATTAATGACCCTCACATTTTTAATAACTGAGATTGTCACTGAAGCATTGTCACCTAACTTAAGCTTAAAAATCTGACAATGAACTGGGCTCGGTGGCTCAGCCTGTAATCCCGCACCTTGGGAGGCTGAGGTGAGTGGATTGCCTGAGCCCGCGGGTTCGAGACCTGCCTGGGCAACTTGGTGAGACCTCATGTCTACAATAAATCAAAAAATTAGCTGGGTGTGGTAGCGTGCGCCTATAGTTCCAGCTACTTAGAAGGCTGAGGCGGAAGGCTCGCTGGAGCCCAGTAGGTCGAGGCTGCGGTGGCCGGGAGACAGAGTGAGACGCCAGCTCTGTGGCTGGGCGACAGAGTGAGACTCCAACTCACACACACACACAAAAATCTGACAATGAGTTAATCCTAGGAAAGGTGCAGGGCCTTTGTCTCCTAGAAATGATCACACAAGGAAACACCCAGGAGGCTCAGGACAAAACACCCTTCTGGAAGCTGGAGGGACGGGAAGATGCGGAAGCCAGGCCTAACCCTAGCATCATACCCTCTTCATGGTGACAGATATTCTTGACTTCGTTCAAACTTTAGTCAGGGCCCTGATTTTTCTGCTATATGTCACCTCTGTTTCAGGAAAAAAAAAATTCAGTGACGCTTAACACAGCAAGGAAGACTTCATTCAAGTCCATTGCTCTTGGTGTAGCGGCTGCTGCAATGAGGTGTCGCAGTGAGGGAGAGAGGGTGGGCTGAACTCGTCTGTGCACTTTCTTGTAAAATTCAGTTCTAGCAGAGAACCCCACTAAATCAGTTTAGCAAGAACCCTCACCCTTGACATCTGATCATCCTCCATATCTGGTCAGGGTCCTCATCCCTCACTGACCCCCAGGTGATGTCTGAGCACCCTGGCCTGTCCTAGGCAAGAATCCTGTTGGGTCCTTTGAGCTAGAACCACTCTTTACCCCTGGTGAGTCCTCTTAAAAACTTCCCATTCATGGTCTCCCAGCTTATTCCTTGGCTACAAGTTCCCACTTGCCTCTCCTGTAGTTGGAGTTCGGCCTACTCTCTCTCCCCCAATGCAAAACCCCATTATAGTGGTCCCTATAGCTAGAGCAATGGACCTGAATAAAGTCTTCTTTGCTGTAACCAGTGTCTTAAAAAAAATTTTTTTTTCTGGCTGGTGCAGTGGCTCAAGTCTGTCATCCTAGCACTTTGGGAGGCCAAGGCGAAAGGATTACCTGAGTCCAGGGGTTCAAGATCAGCCTAGGTGATCTCGAACTTAAGTGAGACCTTGTCTCTACAATAAATCAAAAAATAAGCCAGGCATGGTAGCACACACCTGTGGTTCCAGCTACTTGGAAAGCTGAGGCAGAAGGATCACATGAGCCCAGCAGGTTGAGGCTGCGGTGACTGTGAGTTGCACTCCAGCCTGGACGACAGAGTGAGACTCCGACTTAAAAAAAAAAAAGCTACACATATACTTTATACCAATGTCGGTTTCCCAGTTTTCATTTGCTATTACATAGATAGCAACTATTGGGGAAACTGCGTGAAAACCAGATGAGACTTCTTTGTATTTTCTATGCAACTTCCTATGAATCTATAATTATATTACAATAAAAAGTTTACTTTTATAAAGAAAAATCTAATTTTAGACAATAGATACTGATAGCATCTTGGGAATGTCCATGAGATAGGCTGTCCAGCATAGTCATGAAAAAGTACACATGTGTACTGTGTTTTTAAACTTTCATATTTATCTGGGTGTGGGTGTGAGGGAGGTGGGGTGACTCATACAAATGTAGCAGCTGAGAGTCCCCACTTCCTTCTTGGGGTAAAGGGCAAGGAAGTAAGAACACTTTGCACTGGTTAGATGCACCAACGTTTAAGCAATCGGAGGAAGAGGAGTTGTCAGAAGCAAAGGAGAAGCACATCCTCAGAGTCAGAAAGAAGTCCCGAACAGAGGGAAGTGGACAGACTCAGCAAAGACTCAGGCAGCAGCCACGCTCCAGTGCCACCAAGAGATCGGGTACAAGGGGAACTGGTGATGTCCACCCCCCTTAGTAGCAGAGCTCCTATCTGCCTGCTGGCAGCAGGGTGGGACAAGGACAGTGGCCAGTGCAGATAGGCATTCTAGGTTCCAGCAACTAGACGCTTGTCTGTGGGCACGAAGACAGAGCTAGGGCAGTCACTGGAGTGAAGTCTTGGAATCTAGAAAAAATTTTGTGCTGTTTTTTTCTTTTCTTTTTTTCCCTCGAATCAGAGTCTCATTCCTTTGCCCAGGCTGGAGTGCAATCGCATAATCACGGCCACTGCAGCCTCCACCTGCTGGGCTCAGGAGATCCTTCTTCCTCAGTCTTCCAAGTAGCCTGAGCTACAGGCATGTGCCACCATGCCCAGCTAAATTTTTTTGATTTATTGTAGAGATGTGGTCTCGCCCAGTTGCTCAGGTTGAACCCCTGTGCTCAGGCAATCCTCTTGCCTCCACTTCCCAAAGTGCTGGAATCCCAGGCATGAGCCACTGCTCCTGGCTTTTTCGGAGGGGTTATTTTTTTAAGGCACTGCAAATCTACCCACTATTCTCTCTTTGATGCCCCACCCCCGCTTCTCTCTCTCACTTTCTCTGTCGGCATCTGCCTGCTTTCTTCTGCCCTTTCTCTCTCTGCAGGACAGCTTTCCTACATGAGCACGAAGTCAAACATGCCTGGCCTAGGGAACCAGCCGATACTGACCACCAAACTGAACATTCCCCAGAGAGAGAATCCATCCAATTGGTCCATCCTGGGTCAGGAGACGTCCCTTAGTTTAATTTGCTGTAGCCAGCAGTGGAGTCCCACACCACACAGGTGGCTTCCAGAGACTCCACCTAGAATGGGCATAGAAGAGCTCGTAGAAGTAGAACAAGAACGAGGCAGACACTCTCTTCCCCAAGGCGTCTGATGCACTTAAAAGTTGGCATAAAAATATTCACCATTACTTGAGCCCTGTCTTTATTTGGTGTCCAGTTTATAACAGCAATAAAACCCAGTCACAGCGAAGTGAAGCCACTTTGTCCAGGTCCCTGCACTTGTGAGTGGCGGATGTGGGCTCAATCTCCATGTCTGTTTTTAACTGTGAATGAGTTGATTTGTGAAAAAGCTGGAAAACATGATGAAAACTCTAGCAATTCAGAGACGCGAGGGGTTCTCACATATAAGTAGGAAGAATGAAGAGATTGTCTCCAAAGAGATTGGACCAGAGAAATTTCCTGAAGGATCCACTGGGTTCACCTGGGAAGGGAGACGGGACAGAGGCATTGAGAGATCAGGAGGGGCTTTAGGGCTCTGGGCCACCTGCAGCATTGGAGGGGATCCCCAAACGCAGGCTGAAGCCAGTTCAAAAAGTCAAAGCTTTCTGACGTGGGGTATGGTCAGTGGCTGTGTCTTTTAAAAGCTCTATTCCTCGGCCGGGCGCAGTGGCTCAGCCTGTAATCCCAGCACTTTGGGAGGCCGAGGCAAGAGGATTGCCTGAGCCTGGGGTTTCGAGAGCAGCCTTGGCAACTTGATGAGACTTTGTCTCTACAATAAATCACAAAAAAACTAGCCGGGTGTGGTGGCGTGTATCTGTAGTTCCAACTACTTGGAAGGCTGAGGCGGAAGGGTCGCTGGAGCCCAGCAGGTTGAGGCTGCGGTGGCCGTGAGCATGCCACTGCACTCCAGCCTGGGCAATAAAGAGTGAGACTCTTAACTCAAAAAACAAACAAACAAACAAACAAAAAACTCTATTACTCAGACAAAACTTGTACTTACATTTATAAAATATTGCTAGTAGAAGCATTATACCAGTGTATTAATTATCTATTTCTTTGTAACCAATTTCCCCCAGATCTAGAGGTTTAAACAACAATCACTGATTGTCCTTCAGTTTCTGTGGTAGTGAATTTAAAAGCACTGCAGGTGGTCTGGCTCCCCTGGGATCTCTCTCACAGGACGTTCAGGCAGGGCTGGCTGCCATCACCTACAGGCTTACGGGGACTGGAAGGTATGCTTCTCAATCACTCTCGTGGATGTTAATAGTGGCTTCAGTTTCTCACTGGCTGGTGGCTGGAGGTCCTGATTTCTTACCACTGGGCCTCTCCTCAGCAAGGGCAGTTGGTTTCCCCCCCGTGATGTGCCACTCAGGAGAGCAGTGAGACCATGAGTCTCAGGACAGATGCCCCGGAGTCCTTATGTCCTAACTTCAGGAGTGACTTACCACACTTTCTGCCCTATTCCTGTGGTCAGACTCTCGAAGCCGGGGGGGACACTGTGACAGGGGACCCCAGAAGGGTACGAATATCAGAAGCTGGGTCTTTTGGGGACATCGTGGGGACTGAATGTCACACCCAGGGTGAAAATTTATCTGCCTTTTCTTATCAACACATGGTAGAACCTTTGAAGACATGTCCTTCAGTGGACATATTTGAGAAACCGATATCTGAATGCTAATATCAAAAAATAAGAGGATGGAAAATGCCTAGCACATTTTTCTCCCTTCAGGAAGAATAAAAAATTAATCGGAACAAAATAATTTGATTTTGGATTGGAAGGAACATTGGGACTTAAGAACTGTCATTCTATGTCTTTATAGATGATATTAAGTGAGATGAGAGACTGCTTTGAACAAGTCTATTAGTGGACAAAGATGCATTTGCAACCCCGAGGCTTTAGTTGGCAAGTATGTACAAGCTTTCTTGGATTTTGGATATAATATGGAATAGTTTTCCCCTCGTTATTAGTTTTCTTTTCATGAAATTCTGGTACATTACACTCAATTTTTTAAAAATAATTCTTTCCGAAGGCATTTCTATGAGGAATAACTAACAACTTAGGAACCTAAGGAACTAAGAATAGAATAAGGAGGTAAACCAGAAGTCCAAGTTGAGCTGAAGACTTTTTTGCAGTGATGCTTTAAGAAAATTGAAGGAAAGGTAAGAAAAATAATCTGAGCCCCTTTTGTCAGAGAGTCTCTGTAAAGAGAGAGGGAGCAGAGATGAAAAAGTAGGAGAGGCTGGTATAGTGGGCTTTGACAAGAAGCTGTTGATTTTCTTTAGTACTTTTATGGTACTGTTTTAAAGTAAAGAAAGTTCCACAGAAGAAAACAATGAGTTTACTATGTTTCCACTTGATTAAAACTGGAGTTCTATTGTTAAAGATAGATTCACCTCAAAAGGTGGATAGATTCACCTCAAAAGGTGAATCATAGAATTCTCATATGAACCCTGAGTGAGCCAATATTACTGACCTCCAATTTGCAGTCTTGGCTTTAAAATTTTTATTAGGAAAAAATGTTTATATTTGTCAGGTGGAAAAAAAAGTAGATTATGCAGTGGTGCGTCCAGTACGAGACTGAATTATGTGTATCTGTGTGCATGCATCCTAAATTTATGCATCAAAAAGCCTTGAAGGAAATCATCCAAAATGTGGTTTTTTTGTGGTCTTATGATCACAGGCTATTTTAATGTTTTCCTTTAATATTCTCCTGAATTCTGCTTCTTTTCTTTAGCACATTCATACAATCTCTCTAAAAGCAAACTGTCCAAAGTTTATTTTGAAAGCACCTCATCTTAGTTTTGACATCCAGAAAGGAGGTTCTTGAAAAGCGTAGACAATTTTTTTTTCCCCTAGCAGTAACATTGTCTACTCTTGACCTGGAGCCCAGTCTGAGATCCTGACTATTTTTATTATTTTCTAAATTAGCATTTTATTTTATTTTTTTAAGTGCTCACTGGGCTTTGGCAACCTTGTGCTGAAGTTTATGGAATTGCGAACCAGTGAGAGTTTCCCTGTTCTAAGTTTTGACAAAGATTTCTGTCTTTGTGTTCTAGGTATACACTTTAATACAGACCCCTACATGAATTGTATATAACGTCAACTTAAGATCCAGCAGCACTGTTAGTTGAAATAGTACTCTACTGCAATTATTCAACTGCCCTTACAAAAGCAGTTGTGAAAAAGTTGCTGTTTACACAGGTACATGGTCAATCTTAAATGCTAGTAAGTTGGTTGTCTTCTCCTTAGCCTGAGACAGTGACCTGGTTCACATTCGGAAGTTAGACCCACAATTCTTGGAATACACTTAGAATTAGGTACCCGGAGTGCTTTTAATTCCTTCACAGACTTATATAGACAAATGGATTGCTTTGTAGCTGTGAAGGGGCAGAAAGAATGGGAAAAAAAACGAAAAGTGAATGTTGGCTTTGTGCATCAGTTTGAGAACAGGATTTTTAAAAATAATAATAAAACGTGGGATCTGTTCCCATGTACACTAAATAGAAGGACTGTTTTCTAAATCTGACGTTTTCACTCTTTCTTGTGTCTTTTCTTTTGGACCTTTAAGTCTTTGCTTAACCAGAATATTGTAATCCCTAATGCGGGACTGGCTGTAATTTATTCATTAAACTTCTCCTATTTTCTACTGTTCCCATGAGTATTGTTGAGCTTAATTTGTTCTTACCAACAAACCACCCTTTGTCCCATTATTTCAGATTCAGGCAAAAAAATCAGCAATGATTTTTATCTTTCCAACCTTAAACCTCACCTACTTGTGATTCAGTTTCTATAGAAAACATGGAAAGCGTGTTCCTTTAAAAACAAAGCAATGTTTTATTTCTATGACCTAGAAACAAATAACCTTTCTGGAAAGGTCATAGTCTTTTGTTTCTTTGAGTTGGAGTCTCACTCTGTTGCCCAGACTGGAGGGCAACGGCCGCTCCCGGCCACCGCAGCCTCGACCTGCTGGGCTCCGGTGATCCTTCTACCTCAGCCGTCCAAGTAGCTGGAACTACAGGCGCGCGCTACCACGCCTGGCTAATTTTTTGATTTATTGTAGAGATGAGGTCTCACCAAGTTGCCCAGGCAGGTCTCGAACTCGCGGGCTCAGGCAATCTACTCACCTCGGCCTCCCAAAGTGCTGGGATTACAGGCTGAGCCATCGAGCCCGGTCTTTTTTTTTATTTTTTTTATGAGTATAGATTGGCAAAGACTCACCTTAGAAAGGCAAAAAGATATATACTTCCTTATGGACTGAAAGCCCCAAATCCCCTAGCAATAAAGCCCCTCTTCTTAACTTATATTTCTTTCCTGGTACTGTACATAGAATGTCCTAGAAGCAGAGAATCTGAGCTAGAGGGCACATGGTGAGGTTGTCTTCTCCAAATTCCTGCCTCTCAGCAAGGTCACACCCATACCAGACTGCCGTGGAGACTCAGTCTTGCTTTTAAACACAGACACAGCGGAGCCTTCCTGGAAACAGTCACATATTTTAAATATCACGTCAGAATTTCTTTTTCCCTAAAGATCCAACCTAGTAAAACCTTTACTTGTCATTTCCTCAGTTATTCTTTTTCTTTTCCAGATTGAAAATACCCAGTTCCCATCCTCAGGGAATCAACAATTTGATGAACAATAACTTCCTTTAAGGCCGCAGTTCTCAAACATGAGCTGGCATCAGCATCACTTGCAGGGTTTATGAAAACATAGACGGCTGCACCCTACCCCCAGAGTTTCAGATTCCAGTCATCTGAGGAGGGCTCTAGAATTTGCATTTCTAGTCAGTTCCCTGGAATGTTGTACTGGGACCCCACTTTGGGAACCGCTGATTTAAGACCCAGTGCTCCCAACTCGAAAGGACGGAAATATGAGGGTAACTTAGAGGCGAAAACAAGTGGAGTTAGCAAGTTAAAAAGTTAACCTATCCATGGAAAGTGAAGCTGAATGAGTTCACCTCCATATGGAAAGTGCCAGATGCCTGTTAGATACATTTCTTTTTCTTTTTCTTTTTTTTTTGAGTTGGAGTCTCACTCTGTCGCCCAGACTGGAATGCAGTGGCCTCTCCCAGCCACCGCAGCCTCGACCTGCTGGGCTCCGGCGATCCTTCCGCCTCAGCCTTCCGAGTAGCTGGAGCTACAGGCGCGCGCTACCATGCCCAGCTAATTTTTTTGATTTATTTTAGAGATGAGGTCTCGCCAATTGCCCAGGTGGGTCTTGAACCCACGGGCTCGGGCAATTCACTCACCTTGGCCTCCCAAAGCACGGGAAAGCAGTGAGCCACCAAGCCCAGTCTAGATACATTCTTTGCCGAGAGTAGTGGAGGATGTTTGCTGTTCCCATTGGGAATTGTGTGAGCATAGAAGAGGAACACAGTGCTCAGGCCGGGTGAGGAAGAGGCCAGAGATGGCTTCCTAGAGAACTGGAAGCCTCAGGAGTCATTCCTGAGTGGACACTGAAAGAAGAGGTGATGTCTAGACAAAGAGGCAGGGCCAGGCAAGGCATGTGCTCTTCAGCAGGAGGAACAGTAAGAAACTAAAAGGGGACATGGAGTGTTTGTTACAGCCTGACCGAATTCTTATGCCTGCTGCCCAAAAACATTGAGACTGACACAGCTACTACAGTAGAGAAAAGGCTCAATCTTGCAAAACATCTAAGCAAGGAGGAGAGAAGATATTTCTCAAATCCACCTCCCTAAGAATTCAGAGGCTAGGGTTTCTAAAAGGAATCTGGTGGGTAGAAGGGCTAAGGACTACTGATTAGTAGGGAAATTGAATCACAAAGATGGTGAGATTGTCTTCCTGCACCAAATCAGTTTCTGAGTGTGGTCACGGGTCACTGTTGAAAGGTGGTACCTATAGAAACCTGGAAGAGACCTAGCTTATTCTTAGTTTAGTCTTTTTGCCTCAGCATAACCATTAGAAAGCATTCAGACATTCTACTGCAGGACAAGCAGCAGCCTGTCCCATCTCCCCTTGGCAAATCTCCATCAGATGCAAGACCAGGACAGCCCAACCTTTCAATTCATGGTTTAGCATAATAATCTGTAGTCAACCTTAATGGTCCTTGTCAAGGCCAAAGATCAAAGTTATAAAAGTAATAATACAACCACTTTTGGTCAAGGAGTTTGTGAGTTGCAATTGTCTGAGTATGTGAATTGCAAATGTCTAACAAGTCTCTTGCAGAACCACCCCCCCCGAATTAATCTAATCAGTCCTTTGTGACCTATGTGACACAAATAAACCACACCATGGCAGCAATCATGTGACTAACCCACCCATCTACCTGCTGTCCATCACCTGACATCATCAGTACCTGCGCTTGTCTGCCCCTTTGTGATGACGTGGAAGCAGACCACCACCCAATCACCTTAATGATCTTCCCCCATCAAGGGGAATGGTTAAAAGGACTCAACCACAAGCAGCCAGCGGCCACTGCCTTGCTAGAGTCTGGTGTGACCATGTGCTCTTTGTGCCATGGCTGTCACCATGCTTCCTGGCTTTGGCCCCTCTCCCACTTTGGGGAGGTAAATCCTTTCTTTTCCTTCTCTTTCTCTAATTTATCTTCAAATAAACTTTTCTTTCTTTGCCTCTTTGTGTGTTGCAATTCTTTTGCATTACTCGGATCTCTGGGTTACCGGTGCCATGCCTCCCCTCGCCTCTCCATCCAGCCACCTTCACCCTATCCGTACCTTAGCAACTGTCTGGTTTGAGTCAGAAAGTCTGCCAGATTGCAAAATCTGAAAAACATCCCAGACACCAGTCTTAGGTTTATGTTATATATGGAATCAATTTTTGAAGTTACAAATCTGGTGAGCAATGGATGCTGGAGAGGAAATCTCTAGTGACCACGACTTTTGACCAGTTAAAGTTTGAGATGCCATCAAAGAGATCTGACAGCTTGTTGCTTAAGGGAAAATATGTTGAACCACCTTGGGGTCCGCTTTCCCCGTCCCCAGAGGTCAGGACACGAAGATGATCGTTCTCTACCGCAACTTCTGTGCAACCATCAGATTTGTTAATTTCTGACCATAGCTGCACCTTTGTGGGGCTCAAGTCTCTTCCATAGTTTTTATCATGTGGCCCTATATCAATTGTATGTAGGCGGTTTCATGTTCATGGAACAGAAAGTCGTCCACTTTTCCCCAAAAGGGGGAGGGCAAGTGAGACAGGGATGGCAGAACTGGAGGGGTGGGAGGGACTAGATCCAGAGGGAATGGTGAAGCTGGTGGAGGAGCCTAGGCAATATTCTGAAGACGGTCATTTGACATAGGAAAACTTTCAGAAGACTCCAGATCAGGGGATGTTGGTGACAGAGAAGCGAGAACACAGCTGTCCCCTTCTCTGTAGGACTTTTCTACCAAGTTCACTCTGGTCTCCTGGTAGTATCAAGGCCCTGCTGGCTTCCTAGCCTAGGTGCCAAAAAAAAAAAAAAAAAAAAAAATCTTTTTCTTATTAATTTAGTTGAATGACTTTGGAATTTCGTAGAGAGAAATTTGCAAAGCAGCTAGTCATGCATAAAAATGAAAATGAACCAAGAGAACACAGAAGACCGGTCCAGAGGTAAGCAGCGAGGCTCCTAGCTCTGTCTTTTGGAAGCTGTACAGGCTTGAGCATGTTACTTAACTTCTTGTGTCAGACTCTCTTTATTCAAGTAGAGGCTTAGTTCCCTGACCAGATCCACAAGATCTTTTTTCTGTTTTTGTTTTTGATTTGGAATCTCACTGTCACCCAAGCTGGAGGGCAGGGGCACGCTCACAGCCACTGCAGTCTCGACCTGCAGGAAGCTATCCTTCCACCTCAACCTTCCAAGTAGCTGGAACCTGAGGCGTGTGCCACCATGCCCAGCTAACTTTTAAAACTTATTATAGAGGCGAGGTCTCGCCAAGTTGCCCAGGCTGGTCTTGAACCCCTGGGCGCAGGCAATCCTCCTGTCTCCACCTCCCAAAGTGCTGGGATTATAGGCGTGAGCCACTGGGCCTGGCCTATCCTGGCCTGGCCCCTGCCTCCTTTTTCAGCCTGAGCTTAGATCTGGGGACTCTTTTTCTTTCCACTCCAACTGCAAAAATCTTTCAAACTGGGTTTGTCATGCTCCTTTCTGCCCCAGGCCTTTGCACATACTGTTTTCTCTTTCTGGAATAGTCTTTCCTCCCACTTCACCAGTTACTAAATTTAAATCTGAGGCCCACTCTCTCAAGGAATCTCTGCCTACCTGCATAGGCAAGATCTCTCCTGCCATAGGGTTTTTAGTATCAGGAACTTTTACTTGATAGTGCTTCATAGCTGTTATTTGTGTGACTGTTCGTTTAAAGTTTGACTCTTCGACTAGAACAAGATTCAACCAGATATAGTCAGTGTTTGCCTGAAGCCTGTTTCTGTAAATAAAGTTTTATTGGATGAGATCAGGTGTGTACAGAGGGTGTATGGCCAGAGATGTTAATAATGAAAGAATATGAACATATTTTGGTTCATTTAGATGGTTGACTTAAACAGAGAACTTCCACATACTTTCAGTGCCTGCATTTTAATATGTGTTTAAGATTTTATTGGTGCCAAGAAGTGACATTTTCTTTATCATAGACAAATGATTTTTCCTAAAAAAAAAAAAAAAAAAACATCATATAGGCAATTACAGTAAGCTCCTTAAATATGAACCTTCAAGTTGCAAACTTTCAAAGACACGAATGTGTGTCTGGATGTCCAATCACATCATTTAGTTCATGTGTCTGGTGTATGTTGCCACATGTGTACAAGGAACTGTACTGTCAGATTTAAAATGTATTCTTTGTTTTTGTTTATGTATTAGTAGTGTGAAAAGCATCATAAACCTATTAAGTACAGCACTATATACCCAATTGTGTTAGTTGGGTACCTAGGCTAACTTTGTTGGGCTTATGAACAAATTAGACTGCTCTCGGAACAGAATGTGTATATATGCAGCAGACTTACTGTAATATGTGAGTGTTGTGTGTGTTCTCACCAAGTGAAGGCCAAATGACTTCATCACAAGATATGTAAAGAAAGGGTCTGTTGGCCGGGCTTGGTGGCTCAGCCTATAATCCCAGCACTTTGAGAGGCCAAGGTGAGTGGATTGTTTGAGCCCGCGGGTTCCAGACCAGCCCAGGAAACTTGGCGAGACCCCTATCTCTACAAGAAATAAAAAATTAGCTGGGTGTGGTAGCACACATCTGTAGTTGTGGCTACTTGGAAGGCTGAGGCGGAAGGATCACCGGAGCCCAGCAGGTCGAGGCTGGGGTGGCTGTGAGCGTGCCACTGCACTCCAGCCTGGGCAACAGAGTGAGACTCCGGCTCAAAAAAGAGAGAAAGGGTCTATGTAACTTAAACGGAGACAAATGGTAGAAGCATCCAGTCATTGCAAAGCATGTCATCAGCAGGCTGAACTCAGGGGAAGCCGCACATCATCAGGGAGCGTCACATTCGTGGGGAGGGGTGGAGTGGCCATTCTGCATTTGTCCAGTACATTAGGATTGTTCATTTGAACTTTATGAGTTTTCTACACTTTTTTTTTTTGAGTTGGAGTTTTACTCTATTGCCCAGACTGGAGTGCAGTGGCACACGCACCGCCACCCTGAGACTTTATACCTTGGCAAAGTCTCAGGGTATAAAATCAATGTGCAAAAGACAGTCACATTTTGAACTGCTGGGTTCCAGCCATCCTTCCACCTGAGCCTTCCAAGTAGCCAGAACTACAGGCGCATGCTATCACGCCCAGCTAATTTTTTATTTATTGTAGAGATGAGGTCTCGCCAAGTTGCCTGGGCTGGTCTCAAACCTGTGGGCTCAGGCAATCCACTCACCTCGGCCTCCCAAAGTGCTGGGATGACAGGCTGAGTCACCGAGCCTGGCCAAAAATAAAAATTTGATCCCCCTGTTAGGTCACAATCTCAGTGGAACCTCCAAAAATGTTGGGCTAAAAATCTTGGTGGGATTTCACCTGAAAACCGGAACAAGACAAGGATGCCCACTCTCACCCCTCCTTTTCAACATAGTTTTGGAAGTCCTAGCTAGAGCAATCAGACAAGAGAAGGAGAGATCAGGGGTATCCAACTAGGAAAAGAGGAAGTCAAGTTATCCCTTTTTGCAGACAACATGATTCTATCCCTCAAAAACCCAAGAGAATCTGTCAAAAACCTCCTTGCACTGATAAAGGACTTTGGCAAAGTCTCAGGGTATAAAATCAATGTGCAAAAGACAGTCGCATTTCTACACACCAACAATAAACAAACAGAAACCCCAAGAAAAAGCACAATCCCATTCACAATAGCCAGAAAAAAAAAATCAAATACTTTGTCCTTCGTAGTCCCAGGAAAGGCAGCTCCCCGTGCAAGTGGGACTCTATTCTGCACAGGTGACGACAGGGAACTTGCTTGCCCTTTGCGTGTTAGGCTAGATTTAGAGAGCCACTGCCAGAAGATTTTCATGGGGTTTTTGAAACGGCTTTCAGACGGACGCTGGTCCTTCGTGGACAGGCTTGGAGAAGATTTGCTCCCAAGCGTGATCTTTAATGTGCTGTCTTGAGCAGGGTGGCGCTTTGTCCTGGGACGGGATATCCCCAACCCTGCATCTCCTCCGCCAAGCTCTCTTGCTTCATGTCTCCGAGGGGTGGGTCTCTTTGTGGCCAGCCACTCCTATCCGGGTCCTTCCGTAAAACAGGTTTAGGGACCCAGGGCTCCTGCTGCTGTTTCATGTTGATCCCTCTGTCCTCTGGGCGGACAGGCAGCACCTGGGAAGTTGCGATGTCCCCACTGGAGCTGCCCTGGGCATGAGTCAGTAAGGTCCTGGGAGTCCAGCTATTTGAGGCAAGGGACATGGCTGTGGGCCTGGCCCTGCTTCCTGTTCTCCAATTTAGCCCTGAACTTACTCAGCATCTGATTTTTAAGTTCTGATGGTTTCAGGTCATGGGGGACTGATAATCTTGGTGGGGAACTTTCAGTGGTCGGGGTAATTTCTGCGCCTGACAGATTCATGGTGATCTCAGGGGAGCTTTCCGGCTCCCTCGTTGTCAAGGTTTTACTCGATTGTGATTGAAGGGCATAGAGCTCCTCTGCCTTGAATACCTCCCTGGACTTGTTGGAGATGGAAAAGTGTTCTGAGTTCTTCTCCACCTTGCTTCTGTCCTGAAGCCTTTCCACGCTATTGCTGGGGCTCCCTGTCTTATCCTTTGAATCATGTTCACCCTCAGCTTGCTTTGCGGGCAGCTCTAGGTTGTGTTTCTCGGCTGCCGCAGGCTGTTTCCGACACATTTTGTACATCATGCTGTGTGTGCGTGGCAGAAAAGTCTGCCAGCCATCCTCAAGCATCTGGATGGTCTTTGTTTGCTTGTGGTCCGGTTCAGAGGAAAGTTGTCTCGGGATTCCCCGCCTTTATTTACTCATCGAGGAGGCGACAGGCCGAGGATGATCTGGGCTGGAGACTGAGTTTGTTCCTCCTATCTTTTCTCCCTGGAAAGCTTTAGAGCTTCTTCTACGAGCTTCTTCTAAGATGAGGCCTGGAGACCCCATCTTTGGAATCCACCCCAGAAACAGAGTTGGCTGAGGAGGGAACGCTGGAATGGGAAAGGCTGCGATGAGGTCTCTTTCAAGTGAAAGATTTTGAGGGACTCAAGGACCCTGGAGGGAAGACCCCACAGCATCTGCATACGGAAACGGTGAATGTGGTCTTCCAACATCTTCTGTTTGCTGGAACTGAGGAAGACAACCTCTTGGGAGGTATCGAGGCAGTAGTCCTTGCTCACCAACGGTGTGGAGTTTCTGCATTTCATCTGGTTGTGGGATTTCTCAGGAAGAGGCAATGTCTGCTTGATGCCATGAAATGAGGTGTGCACAGTCTCAGGGATCCAACCACGAATGATCTCCTCAGATTTTTTTCTCAAGTGCACCGCCAGGGCATTTTCCAGTTATTTCTGATGGAGGTCACCTCTGAGGTTCTTCTCTGTTGGGTCATTTCTAGGTCTTTCTCAGAGTTAAACTCAAGATCCTCATCTGAAGACGTCTCTGGGTCGCTCAACAGATGACCTTTTGAGCCAGTCTTCTCCTGAACCTGCTTCACGGTTGTCTCCAGGGAATGCATTTCAGAGCTTCTCTCATGGAAGCTTCCAGGTTGGCTCAATTCAAAATTCTTTACATCTGGGCTGCTCGGACTCAACCCCAGAGCTGCGTGAGAAGGCCCCGCTGCTCCCCAACTCAAATCTCTCCGCAGTTGGTCTCTGAGGATGCATCACTGAGAGAGACTCAAGGACCCTGCAGGGCAGGCCCCAGCGGTGTTGGATGAGCCTCTTCTGAAGGTGGCGCTTGAGCTTCTTCTCCAGCTCGCGGCTCAGAGGAAAATCTCCACGGAGGATGGAGACTGGAACGTGGGCCTCGGAGGGCTGGCGGACCACTGGGAGGTCAGGAGCTGGAGGACAAAAGGCTTCCTGAGATTTTTGCACCTCAGGGGGCAAACCCCTCATTCTTTCCAGTTCTTTCTGCAACACATTCCACTCCAGGTGGCGAATTTCAGAGGGCATAAGCCGCGGTGCACTCTGTGTTCTATGGAAGCTCACGCCATAGATTCTAATCTGGGACAGAGGTCGAGCGAGTGGGGTTGGGAGTGGGGCCTGAAGCTGGGCCTCAGATTGGACCCGACTGAGAGGCAGGCGCGGAGGCTGGGGCCCAGGTTGAGGCGGGGCTGGAGTTTGGGTCCCAGGCCAAGACAGAGCCTGCGGTCGGGGAGGTCCTGCAGCTTCTCGTGCCTTGGAGGTACTTGGGATCCTGTTGAGCTCTGGCTCGAAGTCAGATTGGGCCAAGTTGGAGGGAGATAAGCCCTTGGCCTGAGGCTCCACGCAGAGAATCCTTCAGTTGCAAGCCTCGAATGGTTATTGTGAGCCACCGTGGAGTCTGGCGGTGGTGGAGAGGACAGGGTCGGTGGTGGGAGAGCAGGATGACACGTTGCCAGGGAAACATCCGGGAAGGGGTAGACATCTTGGGCAAGGGAGGAGTCATGTGAGCGGGTGGGATTTGGAGACGGAGCTTCCTCAGGTCGCTCTGCAGACCCATCGGGATCTGCTCTCTGAATCTGATGGGGTGGGAGAGGGGGAAGACCGAGTGGGTGGGGTGGGGATTAGGCCACAGGGACTTTGGGATCCAAGGCAGAGCAGGCTCTGGTGGCCCAGAGTCACCGGGTGGCGAGGGAGAAGGTAGGTCAGCGGCCGGGGTCCTCAGGTTAGGTGAGAGATCGGAGGGGGTAAGTGGGGAAGGCCCAGATCCAGGGGCTGCTGTTAGGTCATCGGGAGAGGTTGCCAGTGGGTCGAGGTGAGAGTGGATGACGCCTCGATCACGGAACCTGTAGCCGCCCCAGAGGACACAGTGGGAGCCACACCTTCCAGAGCCGCCCGGACCAGCATTCGCTCGACCTCAGCTCTTGCTCTATTACAGACCGCACAGAAGAAGTCCGGCTGTAACACCTCACAAAAGCGGCTGGTGTCATCATGCCGGAACAGGGGGCTGCAGGAGACAGGAAACACAAAGCCACAGCCAAGACTGACCCGAGCGTGTATCACCTCGGCGGCTCTAGCAAAGGGAAGGATACCCAGTGCACACTGACCTCTCATGTGCCCCCGCTTCCCTGATCTCAATATACCTCTGGTCCCCCTCCCCGAGGCTGTGTCCTTGAGGGATTTCCCCTCCCGTGGGAACTCAGGCCCCAGTGAGGTCCTTGAATGGCATAGATCCTGCTGGAAAGAGGGACCCAGGGCAGAAGAGGAATGTGGAGTCACCTCTGCAGAAGAGAAAGCAGCCTCCTCACCTCCTTCACTTCACTCTGGCCAGATCTCCCACCTGTGGAGCCAGAAGGGGGGTTATAGGACAATGACAACGTTAGAAGCAAGGAGATCTTAGGGGAGGCTGACTAGGGTGTCCATTAGCGGTCCCCTTGGTAAACTGATCCTGGGAGCCCCAAGAATCAGCAGTAGAAAAGGCTAAACGTGATCATTGATAATAATGAGATTTACACACGTAGCTTCATCTATAAAGCGCTTTCACATACAACATCCCTTGGGATGCTCAAAACCGCCACATGACAGATACCGGGGCTTACCTCAAAGAAGGTTCTAAGGACATGCACAGAGTTGTAAGGCAGAAGTTCTCATTCCTGACCCACCAACAGTCCTTCCTCCACATCTCACATGGCCTCCCCCTGGGCAGCACCCAGTCTTCAGGCCGATCACGACTTTGTGCCCTCGGATGGGCAGTACAGGACTCTGAGAAGTGGCTCAGGGCTGAGTGCTTTCTCACGAGTGTCTCCTCTGAGGGCTCTGTGTTCTCCCAGGGGCTGTATCTAGGAACTGACAGAACTCTTGGCCTGAAACCTCAGGAAGGAAGAGGATCTGTCACTCCTGGAGAGCTCAGGTGTAACGGGTAGAAACTTACCTTTAGTCTCACCCCTTTCCTTCTCCTCCTGACTGTGCCCGGATGCTGAGAACAAAAAGGAACGCGTGAGAGACTGGGACTCTCTTCTCTTGTTCTTCTCTTCAGGAAGCTCAGGCATTTAACAACAAAAAGGAACGCATGAGAGACTGGGACTCTCTTCTCTTGTTCTTCTCTTCAGGAAGCTCAGGCATTTATTACCCAACAATAATGACTCTCCATTTTAATGAGTAGAAATGTTCCTTTTATCAAATTTGATGGGTGATTAAATATCTCCAAACTTTCCTTCCATGAAAAACTCCAGTGGCCCCTCATGTACCTGATACTGAATTGTACTCCACACCTTTCAAATAAATTTTTTAAAAAAGAAAAGCTCAAAGGAGGATTTTGTCTGTGAGATCCACATTAATGCTCTCAGTTAGCCGCCCCCTGCCCACGGAGTGCACGGAATCAGTCGCCGGCAGTCAGGTAGTGCTCCTTCGGAGGACCCTGGTTCCTGGCATTCCTCTCCTGGTCACCCAGCTAGAAGGAATGCTTGCTTGAGCTACACCTGACATGGGAATGTGACTTGTGATAAAAGGAGAGAGTCTTCTTCAGAGAACCCCTGCTCTCTAAATAAGGCAGTCCAGGACCATGAAATCACTGGTTGGGATTTTATACTAGAACCCTACACCACAGACAGACTGTGAGCTTCAGATGGAAACCTTAGTCCTCCTGAACCCCTATGCCTGCCATGCCTTTTCCCCAGAAAAGTGAAGTTTTACCCGCTCCAACTTCCCCTCCAGGCATACCTCGAAGCCAACCACACTCCTTTGGTAACATGGGAAAGGGAATGAGAAGCAACAAGCAGGCTTCTCTCTGGGGTGTGTTCACCCAGGATTCCTTACCTTCAAGATTTCTTTCTTTCTCCACAGGGTTGTTAAACATGGCTTCAGCACCAGGGAACACAGGCATAGAAGGAGCAGGCCCCCAAAACCCTGAAAGATAAAGTCGGTGTCAATATCAAAGAAATGGGGAAGAGGATCTTTTATCCAATTTCCGAGAAACGGGAAATGTTGTCTGCTACCTGCACTGCCATGCAGAGCTATGTCTGCATAGCTGAGCTGTGCCAGACAACTGAGCCCCAAAGCTGCTGGCGCTTGGCTATAGAGCCCAGGCTCGCCTCACAAAGCCTGAACGGTCACAAAGGGAGTATCGTGGGGGAGGGGCGATGTGAGGAGGGCGTGTCCACAGTCCCAAGCCCAGCAGGTCCCTCTGCCCTTCCTGGGTCCTCTTGGGCACCCTACTCTACCCTGCAGTCCTATTTTTTAACTTTGCCCTTTTTTCATGTCATGTGTTGACCTTAGCGGAATTTTCGGTTTGTTCTATCTGTGACCCGGGTATCACCTGGGTCCCTTTCATTGTTTGGAGCCCTTGACTTGGACCCTCCCAATTTCCACTGCTTTGTGAGTCCAAAATATTGCCTGATGTTTGCTTGTACCCAGGCATTTACGTTCCCAGTATCACATATGTCCTCAAAGCTATCTTATCTACCGAATGTTCTGGCCTTACGCTAACCAGATAGACAGCAAAGTTCCTTCATGTTTCTTTAGTTTTATGAATGTTGAATAGGTGATGTTTTTGTTTTAAAGTCAGCCTTCTCGTTGGTTTAAGGAAATCGTATTGATTAGTGATTGGCTCTACACTGTTAACCCATAGGGTATGGGTTAATGAGCAAAAGATCACACCTGTAGTCACTGTGTTAAACCCAAGATTTTAAATCCAAGAGACCACAAAGAGCCAGCTCCGAGGCAAACACACGAAGGTCTTTATTCAGGCTCCAGTCTGGGCTCCCGTATGAAGCCGATGCAGAGACTTCAGGGACGAGAGCCCCGATCCAGTATGGCAAGCAGTTTTTATGCACAATTACAGAGGGGGGGGGAAAGAACATTAAACTTGTTTTTACACGATTGGGTAATTTCTCCTAATGGGTACAGGAGCACTTGGGATTGGTAGATTTCTTTTCTGGCTGGCGCGGGCTTTAGCTCAACTGCCTGTGATTGACAGAAAACGGCTAAACGGGCAGAGTGGAATGTCCGATAAGTTAGGTTTATACAGTCACTGTGTGCAAATTAACTTGAGCAAGCAGGCAGGAGGTTTGGAACAACGCAGAGCCCAGCAGAGCCCTCCGAGAGGGTGGCTAGCGCCAACAAGTCTGCTCATCTAAACCGAGGAATGCTTAGGAGGGGCTTGTTTACTTAACATTTACATAACATAACATGGTCATTATGGGACAACAAAAGCTAAACTTAACAAAGTTTTAAGTACAAACACTGCAAACTAATACAGTGAACGTGGGGTAGGAATTCATATAGTACTAGTTCTAGGGATTTATAAAATACCGTATAAGAAAAATACCGATTTTTCTTATAGCAAGGCGGTTTTTCTAAAAGTCTTGATTCTCTCAGGTTTACACAACCACTACGTGTAAATTAACTTCGGCATGGGAGCTGGAGGTTTGAACCAACATAGAGCCCACCAGGAGAGTGGCTAGCACCTCAGAGTCTACTACAATCTAAGCAAAGGAATGTCTGAAAGGAGCTTATCGCTTTAACATTTACGTCCCGTTGTAAAAGCAGAAGAAGTCAGTGTGGCAATTGGGACGAACAGAGTTCAACCCAAGAGTTCTAAATACAAACACTACTTAAGACATTGTATAACTACGCAATCAGTCACTACCCGGCACCTGACATGTGCCTAATTCTACGGGGTCTGAGGTAGGATTTAAAGTACTAAGAATTCATAAAATACAATGAACGTGAGGTAGGGATATATAAAATATACAGTGAACACGAGGTAGGGATATATAAAATATATAGTGAACATGAGGTAGGGATATATATAATATAGTGAACACTTCTTTTACAGCAAGTATGGCTTTTTAAGTTTCTTGGTTTCTTGGGTCCCTCAACTGCACTTTGGGAGGAGGAGGTGAGACAATTGCCTGGGTCCAGGAGTTCAAAATCAGCCTGGGCAACTTGGCGAGACCTCATCTCTATAATGAAATCAAAATAAAGTAGCCAGGCATGGTGGCGTGTGCCTGTAGTTCCAGCTGTTTGGCTGGCTGAGATGGAAGGATGAACTGAGCTCAGCAAGTCGAGGCTGTGGTAGCTGTGAGTGTGCCACTGCACTCCAGCCTGGGTGACAAAGTGAGAATTCGACTCAAAAATTGGAAACATAAAACAAAAGAATGAAAAATATAGTCAGCCTCTGCAGCATTCAATCAGATGGGCTGACTCAAATAATGGAAACAAGCAGTACCGAGCACAAAGGGGTCGCTACCCAATGAGCTAGAGGCCAAAACGATGAAACCGGGCTTTGGAGAGAAGAAAAGCTTTTATTGCAAGTGGACAAGAGCATAGGAATTCGGCGAAATCTGTCTTCCTGTTGTGGCTCTATGACAGTTGTCTAATTAAAAAAGGCTTAGGGGGTGAATTCTGGAGTTCGTAGGTGGTTGGTGGAAGAAAAAAGGAGGGCTAGAAAGTCCTTGGGCATAAGCAGTTATCTTTTTATGTTACCTCGTGGATCACATGGCATATTCAGGGGGTGTTAGTATAAAACATGCAATAGAAATGTGGGTTGTGATGTCAGCTAGCTTGTTTTAGTGATGTCAGCACGCTCTTTTTGACTATATTCATTTTAACTTGTTTTTCTCAGTTTTTGCAATCTCTCAAGAAGAGTGAATTTTAGTGTTTTAGAAAGTTGTTGCTGTATTTTATCTGCTATCCTGTAGCAGAATTTCTGACTAACACTTAATTGTACCCCACATTAAAAAAACAAACAAATGAATTTTAGTTAGTCAATGTATTCTTCTTCTTCTCTTTCTTTTTTCTTTCTTTTGCTTTTAGCGTCTGGGTCTTATTTTGTTGCCCAGGCTGGAGTGCAGTGGTACAGTCTTGGCTCACTGCTGCCTCCACCCCGAGCTCAAACAATTCTCCCTCCTCAGCCTCCCAAGTAGCTGGAACTGCGAGCACACGCCACAGCACCCAGCTAATGTTTTGATTTTTAAGTAGCAAAGAGGTCTCACAAAGTTGCCTAGGCTCATCTCGAACTCCTAGGCTCAAGCAGTCCTCCCACCTCGGCCTTCCAAAGTGCTGGGATTATAGGCACCAGCCACTGCACCTGGCCAGTCACTGGTTCTTTAACGGTGTGAGGCATGGTTTCACTAATAATTGATTATTCAACATTCCGAAAACTAAAATATGTGTAAAATAAATGTCGAGACTTAAAACTTCAAGGGGCCTTGGAGATAAACTATAGCACTTATTTTTCAGAAGTTAGTGAAGCTTAAATTGTAAAAAGACTTCTAGGACATGCTCTATACACACACATATGGATCAAAAAGGAGAAAGCTGAGGCAACATGTATATAAGTGGAGAAGTTTATTTGGGATGAGCTTGAGGATTATGACCCTGGAGCATAGACCCAAGTTGTCCTGAGTATATGTTCTGATTAGCAGCAGTTACAAGTGAGTTTTTAAAGACAGTGGACAGTGGACTGATGCAAAGTTGTTCTCGGAATTCTCACTGGGTTAATGAAATAATACTGATTAGTGATTGTGAACCTACAGGGTGTGAGTTTATTAGGTTACGTGCCTGGTGTGGTATTATTAGGCTAATGTATAGCTATTTGTGACAATAGCAAGCAGATTCAAGGAATGAACACATAGTTCAATTGAGAAGTAAGCCATGATGGCTGTCTCATTTTAATGTCCCTCTGGGCCTGATTATTTAAAAGGACTCAACAATCCTCAGATAAAAGTTTTTTCTCACATTCACAACAAACCAGAGGCAGGGCAGCGAGTACAGGGTAGACACAGATAGATAAATTTCCCATCACGGTTTTAGTAAGCATTCAGACATTTTTTAAATTACATTTTATAGTAGGCCAAACTGGCAGCCTACCTGGTGCCCTTCGCAAATCAAAAGAAAACTCCATCAGATGCAAGACTAGGACAGCCCAATCTTTCAATTCATGGCTTAGCATAATATCACTAAGAAACTTTCAAGTTCCCTGAAGAACGCAGAAGGCCAAAGACCACCCCTTAGCTGACCAAACCCACAGCAATGAAGGGATTTGTGGATTGTGGTCTGGCAGGTCTCTGGCAAAGACAACATGGTGGGGAAAAGACCACCCCTCCCCTTGTCTCCTCCCATCGGGAGTCCAGAGATGTCAATCTCCAGAGTGATGGATACCTGAGCCCTGCCCTCTTTAGTATAGCAGCCACTGTGACGTATAGCAGGTCTATTGTAAAGAGCAAAAATGTGATTTTTTTTTTTTTGCTGTGCCAGCTCTGGCATGCCACTCTTTCTTTTCTTCCTTCTTTCTCTAACAAACTTGGTTTGAAAACTTTTCTGGTCACTCTAAAATTCACCTTAGAAATGAGCCAAATTCCATGGGTCTTGTGCTACACCCCACCCGGTCAGTCATTGGTTTCTTTAACTGTTCAGGGCATGGTTTCACTAATAATTCATTATTATTCTCTGCCCATCTTGTAATCGCTTATCCTTCCAACTCCATCTCCACACACAAGGATGCCTGTGCTTTCCTCAGGGATGGAGTTAGGCAAAGGAGGAGAAGGAAGTGTCAGGTCATATCTAAACCTGATGGGGGCTACTGGGATCTGATCAAAACAGATTCTTTCCCTAAGGAAGAGTTTTATTTTTTTTGTTTATTCCACAGATATTAATGAAACACCAATTACTTTTGAGGCACTGTTCTAAACACGTGGGACACATAATACAACCCAAAAAGAAGTTCCTGGTTTCATGGAGTTTAGAGTCTAGTAGAAGCTGTAAGTAAACAGACTGCATGGAGTGTGCATATACGAGTGTGTATTTACAGTGACAAGTCCACTGGAGACAAACTGAGCAGGATAAGAGAAACAGGGCATGAGGAGAGAGCTGCTGTTTCACTGAGGGCAATCAGGAAAGCTTCCTCTGATAAGGTGACACTTGGGCAGAGACCCAGGGGAAAAGAAAGGAACAATTTAGCCCAGCAGATATCAGTGTAAAGAGCATTCAAGCCTGAGGGGATAATCACTATGAAAGCCCTGAGGCAGGCAGATGCTTGGTACTTTCTTTTTTTTTTTTTTGAGTTGGAGTCTCACTCTGTCTCCCAGACTGGAGTGCAATGGCCACTTCCGGCCACCGCAGCCTCGACCTGCCGGGCTCCAACGTTTCTTCCTCCTCAGCCTTCCAAGCAGCTGGAATTACAGGAGCGCACTACCACGCCCAGTTGATTTTTTGATTTATTGTAGAGATGAGGTCTCGCTGCCCAGGCGGGTCTCGAGCCCGCAGGCTCAGGCAATCCACTCACCTCAGCCTCCCAAAGGCGTGGGATTACAGGCTGAGCCACCGAGCCTGGCTTTCAAAGAATAGCAAGAAGGTCCAAAGTGCCTCTGGAGTAGAATAAGAAAAGGAAGAATGCTGGAGATGGGGCTAGAGAAGCAGAAGGGTGTTAGATCCCATGGAAGGTGCTCAGAAGGTGCTCACTGGGCTTTTTGCTGAGTTAAAAGGAGAAAGTTCTGAAAACTGAGCAGAGGAGTGGCATGAGATGATGCGTTTCAAGAAGATCACCCTGGCTCCAAAGTGGAGAACAGAACTAAAGGCAAGCCTGGAAGCAGGAAGACAACTGGGAGGCTATCATGAAATCAGGCAGGAGATGAAGTGGTTGGATCTGAGAGACTGTATGAATTCCTACCTCACGTTCACTGTATTTTATAAATCCTGTATGAATTCCTACCTCATGTTCACTGTATTTTATAAATCCCTACCCCATAGGACTAGGCATATGTAGGATGCCTGGTGGTGGCTGTGACTGTAAAGTTACAAAGTGTTTACAGTGTTTGTACTTAGAACTTTATTAAGTTTAGTTTTTGTTTGTCCTATAATAACCATGTTAATTGAAATAACCAGCTTCTTCTGCTGGCAGTGTGTGAATGTTAAGCAATAAGTCCCTCCCGGACATTCCTTTGCTTGACTTATGGTGGGCTCTGTGGCGCCAGCCGCACTTCTGGTGGGCTCTGTGGCACCAGCCGCACTTCTGGTGGGCTCTGTGTTATTTCAAACCTGCCTGTATGCCCGAACTGATTTACACACAGTCACAGTGACTGTGTAGACCACAGCTTATCTAACATTCCAGATGGCTTAACTGACTCCACTCTGCCTGTGTAGCCGTTAGTAATTAATCACGGGTAGCTGAGCCCGCGCCCACGCAAATCAAAAACGACCCCACCAACCTCAAGCTCTCCTGTCTCCTGACATCACCGCGGACCTAACTGCGAACTAATTCTGCAAGGTCCGTGGACTTCGTGTTCTACGTCATGCCTTCTTCTAATTGGATAATGTCTCAAGCCTAGGGAAAACCGGTCACGCCCAGTCCCTCCCTTGTAACTGTGTATATAAACTACTTGCTGTACTAGGTCTGGGCTCTCGTTCCTGTACCACTGCGCCGGTCACAGACGTGAGCCTAGACTCGAGCCCAAATAAAGACCCTCGTGTGATTTGCATCGGAGCTGGCTCTTTGGTGGTCTCTCGGATTCAGGATTCGGGTACTACAGGATCCATTAGGTCGAGGAGGTGAAGACACACCAGGGCAGATTCTGAATATGCTGAAAAGATTTGATGGTGAACAATTATGGGGAATAAGGGTGAGAGAGAAGTCCAAGCCGACTACAAGGCTTATAGCTCAGGAAACTCCAAGAAGGATGCTGCCATTCACTGACTGAGTTAGGGGAAAATGTGAGAGGATGAAATGTGACTTTCAGAAAAGAAACAGGCCAGGTGTGGTGGCTCATGCTGTAATCCTAGCTCTTTGGGGGCCCAGGTGAGAGGGTTGCTGGAGCCCAGAAGCTTAAGACCAGGCTGGGCAACATAGTGAGACCACGTCTCTATAAAAAAGTGGAAAAATTAGCCAGGCACGGTGGCACACACCTGTCGTCCCAGCTTCTCTGGAGGCCTAGGCAGGAGAATCACCTGAGCCCAGGAGGTGGAGGCTGCGGTGAGCCATGATCGCACCACTGCAGTCCACCTTTGGCGACAGAGTGAGACCACAACTCAAAAATGAACAAATAATACATAAAATAAAACAAACAGAGACAAGGGTTTTGTACATACTAATGTAGTGGGAAGACAGAGAGGTCGTGACACTGAGGCTATTATAGGAAGTGGCAATTTTATTTGCACCGGCGGACTCGGCAGCTCACGCTCCCAGGCCGAGCACCCTGGGAAGGGAGGAGAGGGGTCTTAGACCCCAGTTCAGGCAAGGGAGGAGGGTAGGTTGACCGATCACACGTTTTCTTTGGAATTTACAAGGTTGTACTCAGCAAAATCAGATCTTTCAAAGAACAAAGGGTCTCCAGGAATTGCTCAGCCAGCAGGGTTGTAAACTGTCAACTTCAAAAAGAGAGGATTTGGGCAATGTTTGTGAATTGGCCACTCTTTTGCATTTCCAAGAAAACCATTCTCCGCTCTTTGGCTTTTCCAAGCAAGAACCTTTCTGGCAGGTTTTCGGAGCTTGCCGATGGATCTCTCAGAGGACACTCTGAACTGCTATCAGCAATCTTTCTGCCCCAGTACCCCCTTGGATGCTCAACCCTTCATGGGTCTAGAGCATCATCCTTCACTTGGTGCATTTACATCATGCGGGCTGCAGTTTTTCGTTCAACACCTGTTTTCACAAACTTAGAAATGGCGTTCGTAATTATCGGGGCTATGCAAGGGAGGATAAGACAGGATCCCACTCACAGGACTATAGATCCAATAATGTACTTAAATCCTCCTAGACCAGAGAACATGTCTTTAAACCAATTGCCGAATTTTATGCCTTGCCAGTTTTGCACGGGACGTGGACAAGCTTTCTAACATTGGTGGCTGTATCAGTTATTGCTTCACTGTTATCATCTGTTTGTAAACAACAGTCAGAGCTATTAAATTTGCCAGATTGCCGGGCTCGGTGGCTTAGCCTGTCATCCCGCGCCTTTGGGAGGCTGAGGTGAGTGGATTGCCTGAGCCCGTGGGTTCGAGACCCGCCAGGGCAGCGAGACCCCATCTCTACAATAGGAAAAAAAAAAAAATCAGCCGGGTGTGGTAGTGCGTGCCTGTAATTCCGGCTACTCGGAAGGCTGAGGCGGAAGGATCGCTGGAGCCCAGCAGGTCGAGGCTGCGGTGGCCGGGAGCGGCTACTGCACTCCAGTCTGGGCGACAGAGTGAGACTCCAACTCAAAAAAAAAAAAAAAATTTGCCAGATATTCCTCCTTTTTCCACTAGCAGGTAGTCCAAATCTAAGCGGTTTTGATAAATAGCTGCACCCATTTGGGCTTGTTGCTGAGCAACAAGCTCAAAAGCCATGGGTGTTTGATTAGTTATAATTTCTAAGACAGCTTGTAACCTAATAATGCAATTTAGCATATATATATAGGTGTGCAGTATCCCCAACTTCCATTTTGTGCCCATGTGGCTGGGCCATAAGTATTTATACATTTACACGCTGGGTGTGTGGGCGAAGCGATAAACACCCAAATTAGGCCGAAATACCTAAAAACACAAGAAATCTTCCTATCATAAGAAAGAATGGAAATGCTGGTGAGACCCTTTTCGAACGTGTTCAGTGGGGACAACTCTGTTAATTCTATAGCAAATAAAGTCAGTTCTACAGTAATTAAAACGACAAACAGTTTAGCAAAGTTACAGGTTGACAAAGCAAAACAATGGCTTATCAGCAAGGTCTGTTGAGTCCTTAAGCTGAATTCTCAACCTCCTGCCATGCAGCCATCAGCCAGCCTCCAGAGTGTGGTGGTAAAAAGCAGGGCCGAAGTATTCTCAGACTTCTAGAGCAGGGCTTGAGAAATCTGTTCCAGGTTCGCCATTGGCCTCGGTGACCTGGCACTCCTCCTGCTGTCAGAAACTGCTCCAGTCCGTGAAGTATTCGACCCGAGGGGTGGGTCTGTTAAATCTAGATGGCTAGAGAACACTTTATTTATTAGTTCCCAACATATTTATGCATGTATAAAAAGAAAGGCTTACTCATATCTGGGAGTTCCAGATTAGGTACATTGGTGAGGGCCTGTTTCTGGGCCTTTTCCCAGAGCAGAGGCTCCTGTTTGGTCAACTTATATCTTGGTGTCAGTTAGTGGGGCAAACAGGAGGATCCAGTTTGGAATTCCGTTGTGCCAGCCCGATCCAGCCCACCCTTTCTCCTTTCCTGTCCGCTGCTTTCTCTTCTTGGCAGTGTGAGAAATCTCATAGCTCCTTGGCACGTCTTACCACAAAAATACCGACATGGAACTTGAGTGAACAAACATCATTCTGTAGCAGGAAAAATAGAGAGATCGTGACATTGAGACTATTATAGGAAGTGGCACTTTATTACGCTGGCTAGCACTAGCACAGCGGGCCCGAGAATTTCATGCATCCAAATCAAGCTCGAGCACCCCAGAACAGGTGACCTGCGGTCTTATACCCTCGTTTAGGTTAGGGAGGGAGTCGTGTTGAGTGATTACATATTTCCTTTGGAATCTTACAAGGTTGTACTCAGCAAAATCAGATTTTTCAAAGAACAAGTGGTTTCCAGGACTGTAAACCATCAACTTCAGAAGGGGGACTTTAGATAAGACTCTTTTTCATTTCCATGAAGTAGCCAGTCTCTGGGCCATTTGGCCTTTCTTAAACAAAACCTGCCTGATGCCGGGCGAGCCTTTAAAGTTGCAACTTGCCTTTCAAAGGGAAATACCTTTAACTGCTATCAACCTTTCCTTCTTGCCGCTGGGCTAGTGGCAGCCCAGGTGAGGCCAACTGCTGATCCCAAATCAGCCACACGTGTTTCTGTGTTTATTCACTCAATCACACAAGAAATATATTTGAGCATATGCCGCCTCCTGCTACAATTCGAGTGAAATAAGAGAATGAAATGTCTCAGAAGTTAGCAAAAAATGAATGACATTTGAATAATGGAAGGGATATTGAAAGGTATATGAAGGGACCTTGAATACCTTTCGGTAATTGAGAGTTTAGCAAGAAAGAAGTGTTGAAGAAACGAAGGCATGCATCAACATGTCCTGCGTGCGTGGGTGTGTCTGCACATGTGTGTGGAAGTGACAGGTAAAGCTCAGTGCATGAAGGAATCAGGCATCTTGGGTAAATGACCACAAGGACCCCAGGATGCTTACGGTGCTCCTTGGACACGAGGACAGACCAGACAAGGGGAGCCCTGGGGCCCTCATCCTTCTTGTGCATCACCCATGGGAGCTCCTGCCCGTCCGGCCAGGCCAGGGCACCTCGCCACGGCTCCTGTACCAGGCCAGGAAAGGGCCCTCTGGGGAGGCCAGGGTGCCCTGGCTCTAGAGGTCCCACAGTTGGGGTCCTGTCCCCCCATCATCTGTTCCTCCCCGTCCCCTCACTTCCTGTGCTCTGGCCATACTGGACTCCTGAAGCCCACCTCCTGTTCCCCTCAGAGCCTCTGTGAATTTGGTTCTGTCTGCTGGGAATGCTCCCAGCCCAGATGGCCACGTTCACTCTTTCTTCTTTTCTTTTGGAGTGGGAGTCTCACTCTGTCACCCAGGCTGGAGGGCAGTGGCACGCTCACGGCCACCGCAACCTGGACTTGCTGGGCTCCGGCGATCCTTCCGCCTCGGCCTTCCAAGTAGCTGGAACCACAGGCATGCACCATCACGCCTGGCTAATTTTTTGATTTATTGTAGAGACGAGGCCTCACCATGTTGCCCAGGTTGGTTGTGAACTGCCGGGCTCAGCCAGTTCTCTCCCCTCGGCCCCCCTAAATGCTGGGACTACAGGTGCGAGTCCTCATGCCAGACGCCACATTCACTTTTTGGAGGTCTCCACTCCTCTCTCTTTCTCAGTGAACCTTCCCCTGGCCACTACTAAATACTGAGCCTTCTTGCTAACATGACCTTCTTAGCACCCATCACCGCCTAATAGACTACATACTTCACTCACTTTTTTTCTGTTTTCACTAAATAGATACGATTATTTTTGTCTGTTTCAGTCACTGCTCTATCCCCCATACACCCACAATATAACCTGGCACATAGCAGGCGATCCGTAAGTTTGCATCAAATAAACAAATGGCCAAAGAAATATTGTCCTTTGCCCCCCATTCTCCATTCAGAAAGTGAGGCTCTGGGACTGGTGAGGCCGGGTCACACAAAGCTTAGCCAAGGCTGGCTTCTGGCTGGATCGCTCACTTGGGGAATCTGGCTCCCACGCTCAAGACACACATCCGCCCCATCAAAAGGCCCAGGTATGGAGCAACCCACACACAGGGAGCAACTGCCGGACATCCGAGCGAGCTCTGTGGTGGCTGCCCCTTCAGCCTTGCTCCAGCCTTTGGATCACGTCAGGACCCAGGCTTGACGTCTTGCATCTGAGAGCAGAGACACGCCATCCCTGCTTTGCCCTACCTGTTTTGGGCCCCAGAATCCAACCGAGCAAACAGTTACTCTGCTGTAAGCCACTATGCTTTGAGGTGACTTGCTAAGCAGCAGAGAGACGTAACATAGAAGTGGTGCCTTGTGACTTGGCAGGGAAGTCGAAGAGGCTGCCAGTTGGATTTCTCAGGGTCTGAGCCTGGCTGGCAACTGGTCTGTAACCCCACAAGAGCCCGGAGTCAAAACACCCAGCTAAACTGCTCGTACAGAAGTGGGGAAAAGTAAAAAATTTACTGTTGTTTTAAGCCTCTGAGTTCTGGAGTAATTTGTCTTGCAGCAGTAGATAACTAACACACCACTCTATCAAAAATCACAACTTCTTGATTTTAGTTGTCCTCTTAGGACCCATCACCATCTAATACACTGTGTTTTTTTTACTATTTTTTTCCTCAAAAATAAATCTCTCTCTCTGTCTGTCTTTACAACACACACACACACACACACACACACACACACAATTTGTTTTATGACAGCTTCATTCTTTTTTTTCCTTTGAGTTGGAGTCTCACTCTGTCACCCAGGCTGGATTGCAGTGGCACGCTCAACGGCCACCATAGCCTCGACCTGCTGGGCTCAGGCGATCCTTCTGCTTCAGTCTTCCAAGGAGCTGGAACCACAAGCATGTGCCACCACGCCCGACTAATATTTTGATTTATTGTAGAGACGAGGTCTCACCAAGTTGCCAAGGCTGATCTCCAACCTGTGGCCTCAGGCAATCCTCTTACCTCTGCCTCCCAAAGTACTGGGATTATAGGTGTAAGCCACCACACCTGGCCGACAGCTTCATTCTTAACAGTTAATATATATGCTGAACATACTAAATAATTACAGGTATTAATTTTAAAAAGAATAGTCTGTAGAATAATTGCATCACATAAAAATTACTTAATGAGAAATAGGAAAAGGAATACTCAAACTAAAAAAAATCTTAGTAAATTTTGATTTGAGATTCTATAACATTTTCTTAAAATGTTGAAATTAAAGTTTTATTTTTACTTAAACTAAAAATAATTTTGACAGATTAAAAAAAGGGCACCAGACTGTGCAAATTGGTGAGGCCTTATCTCTACAATAAATCAAGAAAAATTAGCTGGGCATGGTGGCACACACCTGTAGTTTCAGCTACCTGGAAGGCTGAGGCAGAAGGATCCCATGAGCCCAGAAGGTTGAGGCTGTGGTGGTTGTGAGTGTGCCACTTGCACTCCAGCCAGGACAACAGAGTAAGACTCCAATTAAAAAAAAAAAAAAAAAAAAAGGCTGAAGGAGGTTTCATTTTAAAAAATAATAAAAAGGGTTTTTTTTAAGGGCAACATTTTGCTTTTGATAATTCCTATAGTCCTTTCACCAAAGTGCAGGAGAAATAGGTTTATAGAATTTGAGAGCTTACAATAACCTCAGGTCATTTCTCCACAAACCCTCAGAAGAAGAGTAAACTCCATGAGCTAGGAAACTCCTAGATCAGCAACCAGCTTCTGACAAATGCAGGATTAAAACTCAGACCTCCTCCCAGTGCTCAATCCCGCCTTAATCCCCCAGGATCTCGTGCTTGTATTGTTTCTCTCTGGCTCTTCTCTTGGATTCTTCTTTGTGGGCTCTTAGCACCTTCCTGCAGTCATCACTCTGGGCACAGAGAGGAATGGAACTCATCGAGGAACCTGAAGTCTTCCTGTTTGGGAAAGAATCTGGAAATAGCTGTAAACTAGCTCCACCATTCAACTGTGCGTCACATATGCGGTGGGTTGGGCCAAACCCATCTAGAAGCATTTTGGAATGGAATAGTATCAGAAGGAAACACAGAGCCAATATTCTGGAAGACCTCGTGTAAGGAAGAAGTCAGAATTTTTCAAATTGTTATTGGAATAGCCAGGTCCATATTATTTTCCTCCCTGGTAGTTGTGTGTGTGTGTGTGTGTGTGTGTGTGTGTGTGTGTGTGTGTATACAATACACACACACACACAAATGGCAAAGTTTGAACTGCTGTAGAAATAACTGAAATTATATGAAAAACAATTCAGGATTCTCTAAATCCCACCAACATTTAAAAAAAAAAGATGTGGGGTATAATTCAAGATTAGGTATACAAGTGATCATCATACAGGTAAAGTTTGAGTCTCCCTTTGGTCCCCACCTCCAACAACATTTTTAAAAAATGATGTCACCCATAAACATTTTGTATTGAGAAATTAAAATGACTTTTGTTCATATTTAGTGGGAATTTTAAAAAATCAAAATCCTAACATAGACATAAAGAAATCTTTTGGAATCTTTAGGAAGAGTTCACACATGAAATACTTTACTATCTTCTGATTTCTCTGCTAATCTAAGATTCATATTCTGAGTTTTAGAATCTGTTTTAGTCAGGGTTGTACATCCAGTGCCTAGAATACAATCTGACACATGATGGTCTCTGAATAAATTTGTGCTGAATAAATGAATGGCAGCGACAATAACGAAGATCCATTGCCCCTTTTCCTCCCCCTTTCTCTATTTATTTATTATCTGTTTGAATTGGAGTCTCACTCTGTAACCCAGGCTGGAGTGCAGTGGCATGCTCACAGCCACCACAGCCTCAACCTGATGGGTTCAGGTGATCCCTCTGTCTCAGCCTCCCAAGTAGCTGGAACTACAGATGCACACCACCATGCCCGGCTAATTTTTTAATTTTATCATAGAGGTGAGGTCTCACCAAGTTGCCCAGGCGGGTCTCGAACCCCTAGACTCAGTCAATCCTCTCGCTTCTGCCTCCCAAAGTGCCGGGATTACAGGCGTGAGCCACCACTCACCACTCGATTTAACAATGACCATTGTCCCCCAACAGAGCTGGGAGAACATACCTGCCGTTTTTGCCCTTCCTGCTCCTTCCTTAAACTGTGCTTATATCCAGCACGGTGACACTTATTCATTTACTGACGAGCTGATCCCACATCTCTGACAGGAGACGATTCCACATCTCTAGAGGGCTTTGCCTTAGAAACCGGAAGCCCCTCCTTCTTTCCATTACAAGGAAGTAGCAGATATGCTGCCTATGTTCCTCCCTGGTCTCCTGTGGGTGCCCCTGGGGGTGGCGCGTGAGAAACGGACTCCCCTGGGGAAGCGGCCATGGCCATAGAAGCGCGCTGCCTCCTCCCCACCGCGACGGACCCAACGCTTCTGTCCCCCAAAACTCGCATGGTGAAACCGAGTCACCCAGGTGACGGCATCAGGAGGCAGGCCTGTGGGAGGTGATGAGGTCATGAAGGGAGATCCCTTACGGAGGGACCAGTCCCTTGTAAAAGACGCCCCAGAGAGCTTCCTGTCCCTCCTGCCATGTGAGGAGTCACTAGAACCTGCCCTCGATGAAGCAGCAAGCAGGCTCTTACCAGACACCAAGTTGCCCGGGCGGGTCTCGAACCCCTAGACTCAGTCAATCCTCTCGCTTCTGCCTCCCAAAGTGCCGGGATTACAGGTGTGAGCCACCGCTCACCACTTGATGCCTCTGCCCGTCCCTGATGCCAGACCTCTCAGCTTCCAGAAGCGGGAAGTATGTTCCTCTTGTTTATATGTAACAATTTATGGTACTTTTTTTTTTTGAGTTGGAACCCCTCAGGCTGGAGTACAGTGGCCTGATCACAACGCACCACAGCCTCGACCTGCTGGGCTCAGGCGATCCGTCCGCCACAGCCTTCCAAGTAGATGTAGCTGGGACTACAGGCACGCACCACCACACCCGACAATTTTTGGATGGCTTGTAAGGACAAAGTTTAGCCATGTTGCTCAGGCTGGTCTTGAACTCCTGGAATCAGACAGTCCTCTCGCCTCGGCCTCCCCAAGTGCTGGAATTACAGGCATGAGCCACTGTGCCCGGCAGTTTATGGTACTTTGTAACAGCAACTCAACTGACTAAGGCACCCGCCAAAATTATGGTACTCTTCTCTCTGCCTCACCAACTCCCTCCTCCCTGAAAAAAGGGTCTGGGAATCCAGGAAGGGGCTCCACTTTCTACTGTGATTCATCACATAAGGGCCCCGGTCCTAACACTCAGCCTTCCTTTGCCGGCCCTCTGCCTCCGGCAGATTCACACCCAACCCCAGTCCCAGCACCACCAGTTCCCTCCAGCCAAACCCCTCCTGCTTCTGTGTCAGAAGTGAGGGCTTTTAGGGCCGAGTGACTTGGCCCTCGGGATCTCCTGAGTCTGACACCATTTTTTCCCAATTCAGCATAATTTCAAACTCAGTCCAGACACGTATATTTACAGCATATTTTCATTTATAGAACACATAAGGTAGAAAAACACAGAGAGCCTGTGAAAAGAGCTTGGTGTGTCACCATGAGGTGTGAGGGGTGAGGAGGGCGTTTGGAAGATTATTACAGAACATGGCAGGTGTTGGTGCCACAAGGTGGGAATCCCAGGAAGGCATTTCGTTCCTGAACCTCCAAGAAACCGGGTGTGGGTCCAGAGAGGCCGGGAGAGGCAGTGGAGACAGGCATCTGGGCTCCTGGGAGACACCATTATCTGTGGCCCTAATAATTGGTTATTAAGGTTGCTCTCAGGAAAATAAATAAATAAGGAGGAGAGAAAAAAATAAGCCAAGATGAGTGGGGCCAGCAATCAGTAATGAAGAGAAACAAATGTGTGTCTAGCTGGTTGGGGAAACACGATCCATACTGTTTTGTTTATTTATTTTTGAGTTGGGGTCTCACTCTGTTGCTCAGGCTGGAGTGCAATGGCATGATCACAGGTCATCGCAGCCTTGAACTCCGGGGCCCAGGTGAGGACCACCACACCTGGCTCATTCCTTTTCTTTTTTGTAGAAACAGGGTCTCACTATGTTGCTCAGGCTGGTCTCGAACTCCTGGGCTCAAGCAATTCTCCGGCCCCAGCCTCCCAAAGTGCTGGGATGACAGGCATAAGCCACCACGCCTGGCCTGCTCCACTATTTTCTGGGGCATCTCACAGGTCTTACAGGGGAACCTCATTTTGCCCTCTCCAACACTTTTCTTTAGGCCCGTTTCCACTAAAAGCTAACCTCTACTGTTTGCAGCTGACTGAAAGCCACACATCCTCAGCTGGGATAATTCACTGCGCTTTATGTGGGCTCCAGAAGGGACAAATATTCTCAACGATATTGCAGAAACAAAGGCTGCCAAAGAAAATGCTTCGACTTTTCTTTCGAACCGTTACATTAGTAGACAGTGGCTGCGACAGTGCTGAGAGCTGAACACAGATCTGAGATCACTGGGAGCTGCGGAAGTTTTGGTTCAGACAATGAGGAGCGACTTCACTGAGCGCCTCGGCCTTTTAGTGGAGGCCCCAAACCGCTTAGGAGGAAGAACCATGGTGAAGAGAGGCCTTGCTACCCGGGGTTGAATCACAAAGGAGAAAGAAGCCCGTCTTCATCAAATTTAAAACCAACCTGACCAGATCAAAGGGCTCTGCCACCATTTGACAGCATGCCAGAACAAAGCACAGCATTCTTTGAAGGAAGACAGTGTAACCTGGACTCCTTGTGTTGCGGTATACACAGAGTGTCCAGCCTAAGATAAAAAATTACTAGACGCGTGGAAGTGGATGGGCTTAATAGAAGATTCACGATTACAGAAGAAAAGGTCAGATTTTTGTTCCTGTTTTTTTGTGGAAGTTGAGCCTCAGTGCCTCCTGGGACAGTATCCAGTGTTCAAATACACATGTAATTGGAGTCCCAGAAGGAGAGGTGGGGGGAGAAATTAAGGGGAAAAAATCTGAAGAAATAATGGTTGAAACATGCCTAATTTGGGTGAAAAATGTCAACCTACGGATCCAAGGAGCTCAGCAAACTTCGGCAGGACAAATAAAAAGGAAACCCCGCCTACATAACGTTGACCAAGTGCTCACAATTACCTAATTTCCCTGCTGACTTGACAAAACTTTGGTCAGGCTTCTCCCCGCCCCACAGGCCCCTGGCTCATCCCCAAGCTTAAGCAAACTCTAAGGTGCAAAGAAACCTCCCTCAACAGCAACTCCCAGTATCAGCCAGACACTGAGAAAAACATTGCCTGTTGAAGTGCCCTGACTCTGCCACCTGCTTCACCCCTGCTGCCTGCTTGAAGTCCTTTCAGTCCTGTTGACCCCTCCCCAGAAAAGGAAAGCCTTTTTCTGTTTGATCGCGAAAAACACTTGTAAATCCTTATGTCGAAGCTGTTGTCCCTATTGTGATAGTTTTTTTTTTTTTTTTTGAATTGGAGTCTCTCTGTCACCCACGCTGGAGTGCAGTGATACACTCACGGCCATCGCAGCCTCGACCTGTTGGGCTCCGGCAATCCTTCCACCTCAGCCTTCCAAGAAGTTGGAACTACAGGTGCGTGCCACCACGTCTGACTAATTTTTTGATCTGTTGTAGAGACGAGGTCTTGCCAAGTTGCCCGGGCTGTTCTCCAGCCCATGGGCTCAGGCAGTTCTCTTGTCTTCACCTCCCAAGGTGCTGGGATTACAGGCATGAGCCTCTGCACCTGGCTTGTGATAGTCTTTATGAATATAATCTCTCCTTATCTACGTATAGATTTATTTATTTATTTTTTGAGTTAGAGTCTCATTCCATTGCCCAGGCCGGAGTGCAGTGGCACGCTTGTGGCCACCCCAGCGTCGACCTGTTGGGCTGCGGTGATCCTTCCGCCTCAGCCTTCCAAGTAGCTGGAGTTACAGGCGCGTGCTGCCACGCCCAGTTAATTTTTTTGATGTATTGTAGAGACAAGTTCTCACTGTGTTGCCCAGGCTGGTCTTGAACCCACGGGCTCAGGCAATCCTCTTGCCTTGGCCTCCCAAAGTGCTGGGATTACAGGTTTGAGCCACCAGGCCCGGCCCAGATTTATTTTTATTTGGCATAGTCAAACTGCTGAACACTAACTATAAAGAGAAAATTCCTAGAAGCCAATAGAGGGAAAAAGACGTGGGATACAGGGGAAAGAAACAACAACACTGAGCCCTCATTAGAAACAATGGCCACCAGAAAATACTGGAGTGATAGCTTTAAAATGCAGAAATAAAAAATCATGGGCCCCAAATTCTATATCTAGTAAATATATCCATTAACAATGAGTGAAATAAAGACATTTTCAGGTAACTAAAAACTGAGAGAATCTGTCACCAGTAGACCTATGGCAAGAAATGTTAAAAGATGTTCTTCAACCCAGGCTTGGTGGCTCAGCCTGTAATCCCACGCCTTGGGAGGCTGTGAGTGGATTGCCTGAGCCCATGGGTTCGAGAACTGCCTGGGCAACTTGGTGAAACCTCATCTCTACAATAAATCAAAAAAATTAGTTGGGCATGGTGGCGCACGCCTGTAGTTCCAGCTACTCGGAAGGCTGAGGCGGGAGGACCGTTGGAGCCCAGCAGGTCGAGGCTGCGGTGGCCGGGAGCGGCCACTGCACTCCAGTCTGGGCGACAGAGTGAGACTCCAACTCAAAAAAAAAAAAAAAAAGAAAGAAGGAGGGTCCAGATGAAGTAGTTACAAAGTGCTTCCCTATGGAAAATTGTTTTTCCCGCAATACACATGCCTGCGACTCTTATTTATGGAGTTAAATTCTCCTAGGACCTTAAACTCTTTCCTAGATGTAAGTCAGTCAGCTTTCAAGTTTTATTTGGGCCAGGAGACATGGCTGGCTCTTTCCCAGTTCAATCTAGTGCTGTCCAACTCATATTTAAGAGTTTCTTTTAAAAAATGTTATCTGACTTTAATACAAGTTTTATACATTGGAAATTCCTCTTCATACATATATACCCCAGTAAAACAAATTAAATATAATATACACAATAGGAAATAAAATCCTAGAATAGGTGTCAATGACATGGTTGTTTTCCAGGATGATTCTACCAACTTGTTCTCCTAGGGATTTTCTTCTCTTTACCCGAGCTGAATCAGTGCTGGGACTGCCTATAGATTTTCGTCTCATGGAGTCTTCTGAGTGCAGAGAAAAGGAACTCTGGTCCAGGTCAGTTTTGCTGTCATGGTAACAACCATCGAAGGCCATCGCTTGAACTGCATCACTGTTGTACATTTCAGAAATCTGTCAAAAACACTTTTATTAGTAGTTATAAATATGGTCTTATGAAAAGAAATTCTAGTAAAAATGTAATGATCCGATTTGAAAACAGATACATTCA